>NW_021851177.1:1026167-1031075 GCF_003651465.1 Formica exsecta
TATATATATGTTGCAAGATGAATAATTTTTTAATTGTATAACGAATGACTTTGTTTGAAAATATATCTGTTATAGAAAATCGAAGAGCAGAATTCGAAAAACTTATAGAAAAGGAACAAATTTCTTGCACTATCGTGGTATATATCGATTAGGAAAATATTGAAATTTAATTTCTATAAGGATCGCAGAAAGGATCGAAATATAGTGATTATTTATCAGAAATGACCTTAAACCTCGAAGGCGTCCCACTGCTACGCGATCATGGCAGCGATCGGGCTGAAGCGCATGATCTTACTGAGGAGGATCCAGGCGACCGACGCGAGGGCACAGAGAGTGACTCCACCCCATCCCAGGTCCATGCTCCATGCGGTAGTGAACTTTCTGGCCTTGAGGACGCTGCGAGGAACAGGCATGCCGACCACGCCGTCCTCAGGACCACCGTCCACTACTAATTTGGTCCCGTGGTCTCTCTTGAAATGAATGATCGTCAGCGTAAACAATGCAAATGTTGCTGAAATGAAAATCAGCGATAATCCTAATTTAATCGCCATTGTTCTGATAATACAATATTATAAAGTTCATAGGCATATTTTTTTTCTTTTTCTAAAATATATAATTTATCTCTTTGTTAGTATTCTATCCAAGTTTCATTCGGATAAAGAATTTCATTTCTGATAGATACAGCCATTTCAATACTTGTTTATTTAATAAAATATTTTTTTATTATATCGAAGTCAAGTGATATTTTGTGATATTTTGAAAAAGTAGAGACTCTCGATAACAAATGGAACGAAATCTTTTACTTGAAATCTTGGTACATCACCAATCTATCAAAATTATATAAACAGTTATACCTCTTTGCAAGGTATATTTGAAGTTTTGATACATCAATCAAAATTATATAAATAGTTAAATAATATAAATAGTTAAAATTATATAAACCTGCAAGGAGATACATTACTCCCGTCACGAGCACGGCTGATATTTGATGCCTGCACAGTCCGAAAAATCCTATAAGCGCGGCGCATCCTAGAATGATTAGGCACACTAAAGAGCATGAGATACTTAGATTCTGCATTCCTGAAACAGAATGTGGATCTTGCGATCATTCGTATCAATCGATCCTTATAATTATGTTATTTCTGTATTTCCCGATTGACTGCAAAATAGAAATTGTGTATAAAAAGGGATTGTGTAAAATGATTAATTATCAATCATGTTAAAACAATATATTCTGGGATACAAGGTCAATATTGCACAGTATATGGCTCAATTTAATTTGTTGTTTAATATTTACTTACGATTTTGCCAAGCTACGCGTATTTCTTCATGCGCTTCAATCGGTGTCAAGTAATTGATGCATCTCTCTTGCGGGAAACCCACCTGACCTAAGAGCTGTATCTCTTCCTCTAAAAAAAAAACAAGGACAATTTGTTGATAAGCTTAATTGTTGATAATCTTTACTTTTTCCCATTTAAATAGATAAAATTTTGCTTATTGTAATGCGAATTGGTCATCAAGATGGTTCTCTCAAAATCATAAAAAAAAAAATCATTGTAATGTAATTTTTTTTACTTCTGACAGATATTGTATGAGTTCTCATCCTGTCCTATCTTTTATCGTTTTTTGGATGAGGAACATAATTCTTTTAGAAGATTTATATAGCTTATAGATATGTGAATTAAATTCATACACATAAAATATGTTTGAATTCAGATATTTTTCATTTATCTAAATTAATGTTATATTAAACACACAATTTTGGAATTCTTCAATTAAAATATTACGAGAAAATTTATCAAAACCTTTTCTCTCTCCAGCGTTTTGCTGATACTGATTTTTCGCATATATCATTCAATTGACAGAGAGCAAAAAAAAAATAATAGCGAAAGAAAGCCACATTTATTGTTGTTTCAAGCGAAAAGTTGTCGAATTATGAGAAAGCTATATAAAATAAATGTGATATCTTGCGATTTTTGACATATCGCATCGTCGTACGAATCATTAACACCTTGGCCGTGTGATATAAATGCTATGCGCAAAAACGGGGCAGTGCTAGGTACTGTACTTGGCGTGTTCAGGTACTATAAAGGTAATTTTCTGACAAAAATAACTAAATGAGAAGCTTCCGAATTCTTCGAATAATCCACAAGGTTGCACACGTTCGATTAAATGAAAAAAGATACACATCGACTATATTTTTTTATCGTTGCAACTTTTTCCGCAATCGTGTCTATAGATATTGACATACAAGATGTTCGAAATCCATCGTGCCATACTTTATTTATTTTTAATCTCAATTTGTGAAATTCTTGTATCAATTTTGATTAATTCATGAAATTCACGATTTTTTCCTTAACAAAAATACATATCGGTTTATAGTTTTCAGATTTTAAGCAACTAACAATGAATGAAGAAAGAATTCTGTGGGATATATGCTTCAAAGAGCTGCAAAGAAAGCGTAAATTTAAATAAATTTAAGTGAAAAATTGGATTAGCGATGACATCGACTATAAATTTTATCAGGAAAAAAAGTATTTTGTTTAGAAAAATTATCTAAAAATCATTATGACCGTTAAGAACTTTCTCCAAAATCTTATGATTCTTTTTACAAAGCACTTTGTTTTAAAATTAATATAGAGATTTTATTAAAAATTATTAAAGAGGGAAACCATTTTTATATACAAGAGAAATTGATAGAAAAATTAATATTGTTTTGTAGAAATGCGATAAATATTTTTTGTGCTGGAATTTTATCGGAAGGATCATGTTTATGTTGCACATACACGTGACTATATTTAGATGCTACCTTGACTCTGTCCGGAGATATCGAACCGCCGAATCGCACAGTTTGAACAGCACATCCATACGATCGCGTGACCGTGAGAGTTTTGTTTTTTCAGTATATTTGAGCAAAACGACACGATCCTATTAACCTAGACCTAATCTTCGTTCGTTTACCGATTCTCAAAATCGATAACGTTTCTATTGGCCGACAAACACGAAAAGAAAATATGAACGGTGTCAATATATGAGAATTTTCAATAAGATATCAGAGAAAAATAAAATATGTGATTCTGGCTTTTCATTTAATCGTGAATAATATTTTTCAGTAATTTGCTTATTATTTTGATATCTTTGGCAATATACAATAGCAGCACTTGCAAGTAATTAAAATCATAACATGGAAAACATCCATAACTCGTAGATTACTCTCATGAAATAAATAATAAAGTTATGTATATTTTTTCTTCACATGTCTAAGATAATATATTAAGAAAAATCTCAAATCGCATTCTTTTTACCGTTATTCTCTAAAACACATTAAAAGGGGAGGGGGAGAGAAAGCCGTTTATGAATAAAAAAGTTGATTGCAACATATAATTTTAGAATTGTAACAATTTGTACCTGACAATGTAACACACATAATCCATATCCCGCCGTGCATAGGAACCAAAAAGGACGAACTTTTGGTAACACGATTAGTTCGATGATTAACGGAAGACTTTAGCATTGCCACCTGACCGTCCAGATACCACGTGAGATTGATGTTTGCGTGAGATAGATCTTCCTTGTCCCAGCTGATCTCTTCCCAATGATCCGACATTATCGCACCACATAAAAGCCCCGTCGCTGAGAAATGAAGAAAAAAATGCAATTATTCGACGGCATGAAAAATTTCTCGTGTTTATCAAGTTTTATTTTAGATAAAGTTTCTCTTTTATAAAAAGAGATCAGAAAATTTCTGTCTAAAGTGTCGAAGTCAGTCATGAATATTGTGATTAATAATATAGTTTGAGATTGTACAATTTTATTTTCACATTTAAACACATCTACAGCATTTATGTCATCAATTATGAAAGAAAAAATGAATTTTGTAATAGCGCAATTTAAAATAGAGATTTTTATTTTTATTACACTTTTTTATCGTTAAATGTTTCAGTAGACGCTTCTTCAAGGAGACGCGATAAATATCAAGATCATGCTGGGGTTTCATTATTCCGATTGAAGTATATATACTTATCGAAATATATGTAACTCGCGTCGTTTCTTCTATCACGAATTTCTTTTTAAGAAAGATGCACAGCGCAACAGATCACACATGCTCCTTATGCATCATAAGAGAGGCTGAAGTTGGACGTAGAGTTTATTTTTCGCGGAATGCGAAAGAAAAATATCTCCTCTTTACCTGCGAAAGTCAACACGAGGGTGGCGAAGAGGAAGACGAGGCGCGGACCGGGGCCCCGGGGTACGCGGGTCGGCTCCATCTGTTCTCGGACAGCGGCGCCCAAGGCGACGCCTGCAAGCGTCGCTCGCGTCCCCCGACTCGTTACTGGCCGATGTACGCCCTTGGAACTCGCTCTTTCTTTCTCTATCTCTATCTCTCTCTCTCCCCCTGGACATCCTCGCGATGCGGACGCCCTCGTCCTTCCGCGTCGAAGCGCCACGATGAATCGACCCACGCGGAGAACCACCCTCGTCCGTTCTTCCCCACCCGTGGATGCTGCGGATACCCGTCTTATCACCTACATGCCGTTTCTACGTCTTGCGAATAATCGATTTTAGCTCTAGCTAAAGCAATTGAAGAGTGAGATTGAAAATAAGATTGCTTTATGATTGATTATATTGAACGTCATTTGATCGTGTACGCGCTTGTTTCATTAATTAAATTCGTAGACAAAATGTATTTAAATTCCTGATCCGGTCATACGGATTAATATTTTCTTTCAAGATTTTGTTCAAATTTCAGAATTGCAAACTTTAAATTACAGTTTTTTTTTTTCTTTTTAGTACAATAAGGGGTATAACACACACGTATTTTGTTTAGGATCTCTAAAGATTACCTTTAAAAAAAGCATTTAATTTGATTCTCGGTGTGCGATATGCATACATAACAGTATTAGGGAA
>NW_021851177.1:1032879-1057770 GCF_003651465.1 Formica exsecta
GAAAGATCTATTGATTTTAAAACCATATGTTCTGTGCAGAAATTTTATGTCCATTCCAATAGGGATTTAATGCCGCACATCTACGTTTACAGTTGTAGCACATATATGTTCGTCGACGCTATATCAGCAAACACGGCAACACGTTTGATTCAGTATCTGCCTCGCAGTGCTGTGCACTTACAAAAGGATGATGTGATGGAATATAGAGATTTTTTACTTACTTGCATTTTCCGTCTACAGAACAATGTTCTTTCACGGTCGCCGCTTGATTTGACTACGACTTCATCCGCGCGTCGTTGGAATGCGAATTTCTCGCTTGTTGCCATTTTCAAAAATGCAAGTGATAATTCTTTGTGTATATGGGAACTCTCTCGTCTTTCTTCCTTAGATGGCAGATCTGTCGGAGGAAGTGCCGATCAAGGACGCTGCGACGGCAATCTCTCAGGGCAAACGCCACCTTCTAGTACGCGATTATAATCTGGCGGTGGTCGTCCTAGCCCAGGCCTGCGAACTTCTTGCCCAGGAGCACGGGGAGACGGGCGACGAGATGGGCGAACTCTATCTGCTTTATGGACGAGCCCTTCTGGGTCTAGCACGCGAGGAAGCAGGGGTATTGGGGGGCGGCGTGCCCGGCTCCGAAGAAGTTAGTCAGGACGAGCAAGGTGAAGAGGAAGAGGAGGAGGAAGAGAACGAGGAGGGGACCATCACAGAAAGCAACAACGGTACGGAAAATAGCCCTTGCACATCGAATGGTAAAGAAGATGATAAACCAGAACTGAAAGGGAGTGAAGATTCAAAGGATACAAAGAGTGAAAAGGACGAAAAAACGGAGAATTCTGATAAAACAGTCGACAGCAAAATCGAGGAAAAAACGCAAAAAGAGGAAACTCCTGGCTGTAGTCGAGATCCTGATATATACAATGGCGAGGCTTCTGGAAGTAGTACGAAGAGAGAGGAGGATGAGGGTGAGAAGGACGGGGAGGCAGAAGAAGAGGAAGTTGAGAAGGAAAATGAGGACGATGTGAATAATTTACAGGTGATTGATCTTTTTGGATGATTGCAATGTCGAGTTAAGTCGTACCGATAAGTTTTCTATCTTTTTTCCCTAAGAGTTTAAATAGTTAATTTAACGCTTCTCTATTGATAAGTATTTAAGTATCGATACTGTATTGAATCAATTGTGTTTAATACCTAATTTTTTTTCTTCTAGATCGCCTGGGAAGTCTTAGAACTGGCAAAACTGGTACTGCTAAAACGCGGATCCTCAGGCTGGAAATTGTTAGCTGAGGCATATCGTCTTCTGGGCGAGGTAGCAATGGAAGGTGGCAACCACGAGAGCGCGCTGATTGATTTCGAAGCTTGTTTGAATCTGCTGGAGAAAATGACTCCGCGCGATCATCGTGCAATCGCCGAGATCCATTATCAACTCGGATTGACTCATGCTATGGCAAACAATTTCGACACTAGCATCGAGCAATTCAATCAGGCGTCCGCGCTGCTGGAAGCGAAGATTGTGCAGCTAAAGACAGTGCAAGATGATCCACCTCAATCCGAGGATCCTTTTTACACTGTTGAAGGTGAGATCAAGGAACTGCAGGAGCTTCTTCCGGAGATCCAGGAGAAAATCGCGGACATCAAGGACATGAAAAAAGAAGCCGATGTAATCAAGGAGATTAAGGAAGAGAGGTTGAATGGATGCTCTAAAGATGGTGAAGCGAGCGAAGCTTCCGGAAGTGGTAGTAATACATCTAAACCTGCTAGCGATATTTCACATCTGGTAAGAAAAAAGCGCAAGGCGGAGGATGAAGAGGACATAGGTTCTGTTTGCAAAAAACCATCGCAAGAAAAGGACGTGGCGTGAAAGGTGCGAGTATCTGATATATTTCATGATAATTAGAATAATCTGAACTTTGATAAAAAAAAACTAGAAAATGTTGATATTTTTCTCGATGATGTAGAAGAATAGTATTTGCTGATGTATAAAAAATGGTGTTTTTTACGAAAACGATAGCTTGTCAGTCAGTGAGAATTCATTCCCAATATAGATATCAATAGAAATAATATTTAGGATATCCCAGAAATTGATATGCATTCAAAATTTTTGTCACTTGAAATCGCCTTATGATACACAAACTATATGAAACTATTTTATAACTGCGTGGTTCCATATTAAATATGAACAAAAATAGCAATTATATAATTTTATGGATAATATAGGAAATATTTACTGATGTGAGAAAAAATGTTCTTTGAAAAAGATTGTTTTCTGAAAAAGAGACTTAATTATTTGCAATACAAATAATCATCTCATCGTTAGAATACGCCAAAAGTTACATTTTTGAAATTTATCTTAAAACCTTTTTTATGATATAGTACAATGAATCGTTTTATGACTGAAGTTGATAGTAATAGAAGTTAAAAGGATAAATCCAGTAATAATTTTTATCTTTTATTAAACATGATGTGTACACATGTATGTGTGTGTGTGTGATGTGTGTATATTTGTGTGTGTGTGTGTGTGTGTGTGTGTGTGTGTGTGTGTGTGTGTAAGGATATATATGGGACAACCAATCATTTGTGTAGCTTATTAAAATATTCAATTCAAGTATCTCTCTCTCTATGTTGAATTCAAATAATATGTTTAGATTCCATAATTTGCTTAATGTTAGAAAAAAAGCATGTGTGTAATTCTACAAGCATTGAATAGAAATTTGAGTAAAATTAAAAATTAAAAAAGAAGTATTCAGTAATATATGTGCGTATGTATGAATATATGTTATAAATTAGTGTTCTTCATGGTTTTTATGTAAAAGAAGCTTTTGTTTTTAAGTAAAGGTGTTTTCTTATTTTTATTTTTCTCTATTGCAAATATATTTCTTTTAATCGTTGATTTATACTCCAGCAAATACATTCATAAATTAAAAACATACATACTGAATTATTTTGTATTTCGTTTTATGAAATGATTTGCCATGATCAAGGCTGAGTTTGTGAAAAAATTATGTGCGTGTGAAGACAACCATTTGTTTAGAGAGAAGGCTATTATAGAACTATTCGAAAGTTTTTGATCAAAATAATTCTATCTCTCGTTGATTATTCTGTTATAGATATTTGGTTAGTACCTCTAAAATTTTTAACTAAAAAGTTTTAGAAATTTCGCGAATAAATGGAAAATCGATTGGCTCTATAGAGATTTCCATGCTGAAATAATTGGAAAAAATCACTTTTTTTTCATATTGTATTGTGTGGTGTATTAAAAAAAAATCAATAATAACTCAAAGATATGGATCGAAAAAATTCATGTGCTTTATCAGAAATAACTTGAATAGTTTCATAATAGATCTCTAGTTTAGAATGATGTATTTATTATAGTTTATTGTAAGAGTTGAAGTAGAACAGAGCAGAGATCAACACACAGTACTGTTTTGAATTATAAGACATAAGAATATATAGTAGAGGAATAAGAGATTGTCTGTGTACGAATATCATACTAATAAATGTTGGAACAATACTTTTTTTTTATATATGTATGTATCTTTATCACGATATAATTTATTGATATAATAGTTTTATGCGTGAAAAACATTGGAGTAAGATTGCAGATTTTCAATCAAAATATATAGATTAATGTCATATAGAGATACCATATGTCGATACGACATTTTTATCGACAGTTTAAATGTGACTTTTACCATCTGTTGTTTCGATTTATAATTTCTCTTTCTAGTTACAATAATTGCCGAAAAAGCGTTAGTGTTTAAACCATATGTTTAGCGATGCTTGAATGTATGTATGTATATATATATATATATATATATATATATATATATATTTTGGCAGTGATGGTTATATATATATATATATATATATATATATATATATATATATATATATATATATATATATATATATATATATATATATATATATATATATATATATATATATATATATATATATATATATATATATATATATATATATATATATATATATATATATATATATATATATATATTTTGTCAGGGATGGTTAATGATGAGATCAGATGAAACTAAATATGTGTAGAGATTGAAAAACATTAAATTCATAAGAAAAGAAAACCACACATATTAGCCGATTATTGCAAGAAAATATTTGAGCATTTTTAAACAAAAACTAGTTCTATATATATAAAAGATATAGATCAATATAATACAATACTTGTAAGTACTTTAATGACATTATGAAAATAATAGTAAACTGGGTATTACAATTCTGTATTATAATATGTCTGAATATAAAATATATAATGTACTAATATATTTCAGAATTAATACACACATGACAAGTATGGATCACGAGAAATGCACAAAGAAACTCAAGCTTGAGGAATTTCCAGTTGTTAGTGAAGGGAAAGCACAGATAATAGTTACAAATAAAAAAGTCTTCTATAATCCAGTTCAAGAGTTCAACAGAGATCTTAGTATAGCGGTATTAACAATATTTGCACAAGACAGATGCAACAAAATGGTAGAGAAAAATAATTCAACGGAAGACAATAAAGTTAATACATTATGTGATAACGAGATAAATACAGAGAGGCAGAAAGGAATTACCATATTGGAGGCTTTATCTGCAACAGGTTTGCGTAGCATACGATATGCTAAGGAAGTGAGAGGTGTCCAACAGATTGTGGCTAATGATATTTCTGCAAAGGCAGTGGACAGTATTAGACAAAATGTTTTGCATAACGGAGTTGAGAATTTGGTAACGCCGTATCATGAGGATGCAACATTGTTGATGTATCAACGTAGACGAAATCGTTTTGATGCAGTTGATTTAGATCCATATGGTTGTCCTTCGATGTACTTAGATGGAGCGGTGCAGTGTGTAGCCGATGGTGGTATACTTTTGGTTACTGCTACTGATATGGCTGTACTAGCTGGCAATACTCCGGAAACTTGTTATTACAAGTATGGAGCGATATCTATAAAATCAAAGTCTTGCCACGAGATAGCATTACGGATATTACTTCAATGCATTGCATCTTATGCAGGACGGTACGGACGATATATAGTACCATTATTATCTATAAGCATTGATTTTTATATAAGAGTATTCGTTAAGATATATACAGGTCACAATAAGTGTAAAGAAAACTCTAGCAAAATAGGGATGCTTTATCAATGCAATGGATGTGAAAGTATGACCTTTCAACCATTAGCAACAAAAAAACCTTCCAATAATTATAAATTACCAAATGCACCTGCAGTAAATCAGCTGTGTAAACATTGTCAATATCGACAACATATGGCAGGTCCAATATGGTTAGGGTCTTTGCACGATCAAGAGTTTGTATCACGATTGTTATGCAATTTGAATAACATAGAGTTAGGTACATCAAAAAGAATGGTAGGTGTTTTGACCATGATACACGAGGAACTGGATATTCCATTATATTATAATCTGGATCGCTTAATGTGCATAGTTAAATGTGATGTTCCCTCGATATTGAAATTCAGATCAGCGTTACTAAACGCAGGATACAAAGTATCATACTCGCACGCGAGTAAAACCTCCATTAAAACGGATGCGCCAAATGACGTGATATGGGATATTGTGCGTGCTTGGGAGAAAGAGCATCCTGCAAAACGGGAAAGACTGGCCGAGGATAGTCCGGCTGCGCGTATACTTAATGCATCGTTTACAAGAGATATTTCTCTCGCAGAACATCCCCTAGCAAATCCAATTTCTCGCCAGAGGCATTTGTCACGCTTTCAACAAAATCCCACTGTAAATTGGGGACCAGGCGTTCGTGCAAGAATCAGAGTAGATCTTGAAAATATGGTAGAAGATTCGAAAAAAGTGAAAAACCAAAATAAAAACAGTAAAAAAAAGTTATCTACTGTAGAACAACAAACAATACAACAATAAATACAAAGAACCTTCTTGTAATTTGTACGCTCGAGATTTACATCTCAATATATTTTGGACAAATATCTTAGCTTTTTTTTTGTCTAACATGACAAATTCAGGAAAACTGCGATGTTATATATACGAAATAATTTTTGTAACTAGCTTTTTAAGATTATCTATGTCTTGACAAACAAATGGCGAAAAAATTAATGTAATTTGTATCTGTGAAAGAGACATAAGTGTTACATATTCTTGTGTATAATATATTTGAATCTTACTTCGTACACTATATTATCAAAGATTGTAGTC
Organism: Formica exsecta; assembly: GCF_003651465.1. Lineage (NCBI taxonomy): Eukaryota > Metazoa > Arthropoda > Insecta > Hymenoptera > Formicidae > Formica > Formica exsecta. The sequence continues at coordinate 1,039,087 of NW_021851177.1, forward strand.
TTTGCATTGTTGTGTGCAAATAATGTATTTTATTTTTATAATAAGAGATATTTTTTTTATAATTTCTGTAATGTTATTTATGCATACTTCTAATGTTATTGTACGTCAATTACAATATCCAAACTTTAGTAGAAAAAAAATATTGGAAAGAATTATAAAAGGTACAAATATCTTTCAAATTGCGCAACTATTATATTGATTTACTTTCAGAGATAAAAATTTTTTAAATAAATAAAAATTTGTTTTTTGGAAAATATTTGACATGTTCGTATCAGATATGGGAACACATTATCACGTTTTATTAATGTATTATTTATTATTTAAATTATTATATACATTATATTAATGTCTAAATGAGAATGAAAAATTAATGATCTATTTCCAGATAGTACAATATATTCCTTGACTATTCTATAGTGTCAAATATACTGTTTTGAGAATATTCTTACAGAATTATCTATGAAAATTAGTAGAACATTCTCGTGTTAAAAGAATATTTTATAAACCTGCTTAGAACATTGCATTTAGAACGGTCTGATTTTAAAGTTCTATGCAGATTCATAGATAGTTTCTTTTCACTTTATTAAAATATTCAAATATTCACTGAAGGATATTTATAGAATGTTTATAGAATAGGTTTGTGCTATCTGGGTTGTGGTGACATATCTAATTAAAATTTCCCATTTGAATATATAAATGTGGCCTGTCAATTAAAAATTAAGCATAATAAGAACCATTACATAACATAATTTTTCAGTTGTATTTGAGATTGGATAATCTTCAAGATACTTTTAACTAAACAGGCCATATCGTACATGACTTGGCATAGATACGACGCTCCTCCTGATACTTTATCGATCACTATAATTTCGCATTATTCGTTCATGTTGTTCTTGTTAAAAAAAACATCAAAAAACTTAACATTTCTTAACATTTCTTAACTTATCTTGTACAACAGTGTACAGAGATATACCGTATTAACTTTTGATATATATATATATATAGTAGGTAGGAATAAGAAAAAAAATATAATTATTTACATTGCCTGTTTGTTCCAATAAAAATTTTACATGATGTTAAAAAATATTTTATTTTCCATTCAGTAGATTCCTATATAACGTTAAATTGTGTGTCACAATATTGCATGTCTATTTGTAATGCGACATCTAATCTGACATATGTATAGATACATATACTATATCTACGGCAGCTAATCATTAGAAGAAGATTTAAAGCAACAAAGTAATATATCGTTATCACACATTATTTCAGTGCGGTTGTATACTTGTGTAATTTTTTATTTGTGACCGATTGATATAGAAAACGAGATTGGAGGTGGTATATTCCGATTACGTAATGACTATCCATAAATAGCACATGAGTTGATTATGAGAAACAGTTGCTGCAATCTACGAGCAGCGTGTGCAGAATCATACAGTCAAGAGTAGACGTTAATATTGTGCCGGTAAATGTAGTCTTTGATATTTTATCGTAAATACGTCGAGCAAGTTACCCGAAAAGTGCGTTATAATAATAATAATTGAGTGTATTTTCACATAATGATATTCTCGGTTTCTAGAAAATATTGGTGAATATTTGAGATTTCTTGAAATTTCAGAATGAAAATAAAATTGATATCCTGTTGTTTATAACACTAATCATATCTAATCAATTTTTTTTTCCATTAATTGTAAGCATCGATTTAAATTGCTGATTGAAATATTTGTTTAATAAAAATAGCATATTTCCTACATTATATATATATTTTCTAAAATTAATAATTAATCTTATTATGATATGATATTAATTATAATAATTAATTTGCTCATTAACAAAAGAAGAATTCTAAAATGCTTAATTATAAACAAGAGCTAAAGATTATTAAAATATAAATTTAAAAATATAAGATTTTTTCTAGCTGTTGGGCGAGAATTGTGTTGAATCCGAACAATTTTCGGTATTTGATTTGATATATATTTCTAATATGTCTCTTTTTCTTTTACAAAATTGTGTATTATTTTTTCAATATACTTGAGATGTAGCATTGTCAAATTTCCTAATTTTTGTTTTATACATATACTTATTTGATTATTCGTCATTATTTAATTGTTTTGCACAGTAATTTGAAATTATATATCGTTCATTTACAATGTCAAGTGTATTACATATTTAACAGTATTATATAAAAATCTTCCCAAGTAGCAGGAGATTCTTTGTGTCGCAGTGCTTACTTTCACTAACGATTTTGTTATTCCTATTCCAGACTGTTTCTGCCGACGATCATAATGCCTGACATTCCAACAGTCACATTCTCCAATGGATATAAAATGCCTATGTTAGGCCTCGGAACTTACAAAGTAAGTTTTTCGTAACATTGTGCACATGATAGTGATAACATGTAAGAATCATGTCATATATAAAAGAATCATATCATTCATTTGCGCACGTTTGAAATTTAAATAAATGTACGATAAAATTCAGAAACTAAAATGTGTGTGTGTGTGTGTGTGTGTTCTCTACTGTGGGAAATCTTTGCACGGAATTAATAAATCTTTAAAGGCAAAGACTCTTTATAAATATAGATATAATTATATTCTCTTTTTTTTCTTAACAAATAGTCCGTGGATAAGAATGCAGCAACAGCTGTTAAGGAAGCAATAGATCTCGGATATCGGCATATTGATACGGCTTTTTTTTACGGTAACGAGAAAGAGATCGGGGAAGCTATCCGCGAAAAAATCGAAGACGGTAGCGTAACCAGGGAAGATCTATTTATTACTACAAAGGTAAGATAGTATCAATGTATGATTAAATACGGTTTGAATACATTAATTTAAAATCTTTAATGTTTATTACAATTTATTTGATAAACTCAAACCATCTTTTTAAATTTCAATAAATGTAAACATTTAAATTAACTAAAGCATTTTGCTTTGTAAATTTAATTAATATTTATATTATTTTGTTTTGTTTCAAAGTTGTGGAATAATTACCACAAAGAAGAACTTGTTGTTCCGGCTTGTAAAGAATCATTGGCCAATCTTGGTTTAGAGTATATAGATCTCTATTTAGTTCACTGGCCATTTGCTTTCAAGGTAAGAATTAACACAAAAAATGAAACAGCCAAAAAGAATTATACATTTTATTTAACCTTTCTGACTACAAAGTTATCTTAAAATAATAGCGGTTTATGCGAGACGCAAAAATAGTTGCGTAGTTTTATTTAATAATAAAAATAAAAATTTATTAAAACCAGAATTTGAAAAAAAAAATGCGCGAAATCTAACTTGTAAAACAGAACATGCTATTATAATCTTTCAGCAAGTATTTTTATGATATTCATCTGAGAAATACTATAATATGTTTTTTAGGAAGGAGATAATTTGATGCCTACGGATAAGAATGGAAATTTGATTGAATCGAATGTTGATTACCTAGAAACATGGAGAGGAATGGAAGAGTGCGTTCACCAAGGATTAACTCGTAGCATCGGGATCAGTAATTTTAATTCCGAACAGATAAACCGTCTACTTGAATCGGCTAAAATCGCGCCGGTTAATAATCAGGTAAGATTAAATATATTTTCTATCAGCTTTTCATTTTGTAACGTCTAATTTAATCACAGAAAATATTAGTTTCGATAATCACTTAAAGAACCACAAAAAATTATCGAACTTTTAATCTTATTAATAATGAGATATATCGAAAATAATACACGAATAAACAATACAAATTTACTTTGATTTGTATTGTAGAATATATATTATATTAATATTTATTATATATATTTTCTATATATCAGGTGATTGCATAAGTTCGTGCCCGATTTAAATATAAACTTCAATAGATTATATTTTAGAGATAACACTTTTATTAATCAATTATATAGTCTCCATTCTTTTCTACAATGGTTTTCCAACGATCTACAAGCTTGTCGATTCCATTTTTGAAGAAAGAACTTGGTTTTTCTTGAAAAAAGTTTGTAAGGTGGTTTTCGACAACTTCCTCGGAATTGAGATTCTTGCCATTTAAACTATTCTGCAAAGACCGGAACAGATAAAAATCTGAAGGCGCAATATCTGGAGAATATGGCAGGTGCTGCAGAATTTCCCATTGCAACTCCTGCAATTTTCGCAGCGTCTGTTGAGCGACGTGTAGCCTAGCATTGTCGTGGTGGAAGATGACGCCTTTTCGATTGGCCAAAATCGGACGTTTTTCTCGAATAGCTGCAGCGAGTCTAGTTAGTTGCTCACAGTACTTGTCCGCCGTGATTGTTTCGCCGCGTCGGAGCAGCTCAAAGTAAATAATTCCCTTGCGATCCCACCAAACACACAGCAACACCTTCATCGGATGCAAGCCAGCCTTTGCTACGGGTTCTGCTCCTTCAGCTGCTGTTTTCCATGTCCTCTTTCGCTGTACGTTTTTGTAGAGAATCCACTTTTCATCGCCTGTTACCATTCGATCTAAAAAAGGCTCTTTTTTGTTACACTCGAGAAGAGAAAGAGCCACAGTCATACGGTTTAGCTTATTCCTTTCAGTCAGGAGATGCGGCACCCATGTATCAAGCTTGGAAACGTATCCAAGCTTTTTTAAATGACGAAAAGCGGTTGAATTATCGATGTTCAGCCTCTCAGCAATATCCTCAGTTGTAATCCTTGGGTTTCTTTCCACTAAGGCATGCACAATGTCATCATCAATGCCAGAAGGCCGTCCAGAGCGGGGTTGATCCTCCATGTTGAAATCACCATTTCGAAATCTGCCAAACCACTTTTTGACTGTTCGGAGAGCAGGAGCGCGGTCCAAATAAACGGTTTGAATATTTTTTTGTGCAATCCCAACACTCACGCCTTTCCGAAATTCATATAACATTACATGCCGCAAATGCACCTTTTCGTTCTCCATTTTTAATGATTTCTCTTATGCACAAATGGACTTATCTGAACAATGTCTGACGCTAAATTGACATAAGACAACGTCATCTATTCGGTGTAAGCAACAATTACCACACGAAAACAATAGAACTCCGCCATGCAGTAACTTAATGCCATCTATGAAAATCGGGCACGAACTTATGCAATCATCCAATATTATAATACTATAAGATTGTATTTTAATTCAAAAAATTTGGTTGTAGATTGAAATTAATATAAACGTAAATCAAGAGAAATTAGTAGATTTTTGCAAGAAACGCAACATTACAGTAACTGGTTATTCTCCTTTGGGACAACCCGGGAATGCATCAGGTATTGGAAACAGATTAGATAGTCCTGTGGTGCTGAAGATTGCAAAAAAATACAATAAGACTCCGGCGCAAATAGCACTTCGATATGTGGTATGTAATAAAAAAAGTCGATAAAATCATATATAATTAATAAATTTGAAATATATGTCGTATTTTATTATTTTTATAGTTTCAACACGAAGTTGCACCAATACCAAAATCTGTAACTAAAAGTCGAATTAAAGAGAATATGGAATTTTTTGATTTTACATTGACATCCGATGAAATGAACGCTATCCGAAAACTCGGCACTGGGGATAGAGTAGCAGGTTTTAGTATGTAAGTATTATAATGTATTAGACGCGTTTTATTATTTATTACTTCTTTCCATGAATGCGAGTACTTTGATCTATTTATCCAAGTCCAAATTTTTTAGTCAATATTTCAATTAAATGGTATTTCTATTTTTAACTGTTGCACGTTCAAGAATAGTAAAAAATCTGAATTATATGTGACTTATCATAAAATTTAATATTTTCCTGTTTCTGTAATAACTTTTTTTTTTATTTCTGTGTTTCAGAGCGAAGGATTTCAAGTATTATCCTTTCAACATTCCATTTTAAATGAAATCAGAATGAAAAAGAAAGAAAGGGACAGGTATTTTATTCCATAAAAAGTGATATACATATGAATGTAATAAAAAAAGAATTTATATAAACATAAGAAAGCTTTATCGAATAAATCTCCTATATATATATACACTTAAAAAAAAATACTTTTTAAAATATAGTTCAAAGATATTTCCAAATTAACTTTAATAGTCTCTCTCTTTTCTTTTTCGATAATCCAGCAAATTTAAATGGAAAATGTCCAAAAGAGATATTAATTAAATGATATTAACTAGAAGATATTAATTAATTTAATAATGTTTTTCGAAATATCCGATCAGATAACGTTGTGAATTTATTAAAGTTAGAAAGTGACAGGATACTAGTTATGATACATCGTATATAATCGTATTAGTATCCCTTTTAAAAGAGCACATGTTCTCACGGTTGATACTCGTTCCACCCTTGGTCTAGCCAATTACAGCTATTGGACGCTGCAAAAAATTTCAAGGTCTGGGCCAAGATCATTCGTGCATATTTTTGTTTGGTTTATTCGTCTTTTTCCGAATTCCATTTGATTAAAACTACGCGATAAAGCACGACTTAATCTATATTTGCAAATCTCATGCGTCACAGTACACACACACACACACACACACATAAATCGAGATAAGAGCTTTGGAAGTTGATGAAAAATGGAATACCTGAAAAACTTTTGTTTCGGTTATATCTATATCGTCACGTACATATACATTATACATATGGAATAATTATATATTCTGATTATTTTAGAATATAAATTATATCCATTAAGGATCGTATCATTTATTTACACAGTTCCTTATTCTTATCTAATTTTAGCAAAACTCGTGCATTTTACATTATGCAATCTATCGCATATAGCTATTTATTTATTCATATTCTATTCTTTTTATCGAAATTTGATCAATCTATATTTTTAGCTATTGCTTATTAATTACTAATGTTCTTAGAGTGATTATCAATGAATAATATTGTCATAAAAGTAAAATTTTGTTCAATTTGAGTTTTGATATATATAGATGTGGATTAAAAATTCAATTATTAATAAAATTAAACATTTATCAATTTTTTTCTTCGAATAAGGCTTCCGATCATTATTCGAAAATCGCAAGATTTATATTACCTGAAGACAATTATCAATCTCATTGGGATATATAATAAGCAAAATAAAAAATTCTAAATCTCAAGGAATAGTAAAAATAATTACTATAGTAATATAATTAGAAACAGAAAATATATATTTTATGCGATGTGATATAATCTTATTATCGCCGAATTATCATTTTTTTCGGTAACTTTATTAGATTATTAATGTACTAATGTACTAATATATTACTATGTGTGTGTGAATAAAACATTGGTCTTCCATAAGGAGTCATCAAGGGCTCGATTCATTGCTCCAAATGTTCCTGAATGATCGCTGTAATTTTCCACAGCGTTTAGATTGCCATGGCGAATTCAGCTATCACTACAAACAGATCATTTGGATTAGTTCGTTTTGCTAACCACGCACTGATGATATATTATATGCGAATATTGCTTATCAGTGAATATATCGTTGTTATGCAAGACTCTCATGATGTAAGAGTTGAAGAGTAAAGTAGTCCAAATTACTGAAAATGTTGGATTTTTTAAATATGAAAATAGTAATATAGATTCTATATACAATATAAACTCCAATACTTATATATTTTAATCATGAATATTAAAGAGATTTATAAAAAAATGATATAAATAAAAATTGCTTCAAAATTAATAATTGTTAAGAATTAAATTTCGAGCACGGGAATGGAATAATTTCGAGTGAATATCGCTTTTACGTAATTTTAAATTTGAAAGATACGTTGTCACCGGTTGTGCGCAATAACACACAAAGAAGTGTCTTTGTGAGAGTAAAATCGATCTTGTCTCTAATTGTAAGTCTGATTCTCCTTGGTGGGGACGCTTATAAGAGGAATTCTGCGAGCAAAACCGCAAATATTGCGCAGCATTGCTCGGAATTGGTCGTATCTTTTCGTGACAGCTCTTGAGATTCATTCAAACTGTCTGCATTTGTATAGTGACGAGCAACAAGCGAGAACCGGCATCTCTGATATTTATAGAAAATGGTTTTGAACGCACCCAAGTTGAAATTTTACAACGGCAACGAAGTACCAATTTTCGGTTTGGGGACCTGGAAGGCAAGGATTTCTCATCTTATATTTTGTTATTTCTCCGCGATCCGGAATCCGGACATCTTTGATACCCGGCATACGTAATGTCGCTGTTACGTCGAATTTTGTAAAATTCTTTCGTGATAAATAATCCACAGAGACATTCGCTTTATACAAAGAATAAGAATATTTATTTTTTATTTTAACACAGCAGCTTTCGTTATCAATATTTACGAGATAGATCACATCTTTGTCCTTGTTAAGCAAGATAAGAAACGAGGAAAATATTTATGTTAATGTATACACTTTGTAGACAACTGTCGGTTGCCAATGTGATCTATTAAGATACAGTTTGCTATTTTTGCACTAGTTATGCTAGCTACTGCTTTTTTATTACGTTTTTTTTTATTAGCATACAAATGCAAATATGTTACGCAATTAACTGCAAATTGATCACATTATGTTATAACTTAAGTGTGAATTACATATGTTGCATAATATTATTAAAGTAATAAGTAAAAATATAATTAAAGTATAATTTTAATCTCCACTTATTCTCCCAAAGTATAATATACAAAAGTAATATTAAATATTTCCATCATAGAAATCTTTCTTAAAAAAGAGAATTTATTTCAAGATGATCGAAGAGCCTGTTTATTTTAATTTGACTCTATTTTATTTCAGTCTAAACCAGGCGAAGTTACCCAAGCTGTAAAAGATGCTATTGATATCGGCTACAGACATATTGATTGCGCTCATGTTTATGGAAACGAGAAGGAAGTTGGCATTGCTGTCAATGCAAAAATAGCAGAGGGTGTGGTGAAGAGAGAGGATTTGTTCATTACCAGCAAGTTGTGGAATACTTTCCACAGACCCGATCTGGTTGAGCCAGCCATCAAGCAATCGCTGACTGATTTTGGTCTTGATTACATAGATCTTTATTTAATCCACTGGCCAGTCGGATATAAAGAGGGCGGGCCCCTTTTTCCTACAACTCCTGAAGGTGCTGTTATCCTGAGTGATGTAGATTATATCGATACTTGGAAGGCTATGGAGGATGTGCTAGCTAAGGGTTTGACGAAAAACATTGGAGTCAGTAATTTTAATTCCGAGCAAATTACCAGGCTACTCAAGAATGCATCAGTTAAACCTGTTGCAAATCAGGTAAATTAAGAATGATAGCAATAGAAGGAAACTCGAAAAAATTAATCCAACATAATTTAATATAATCGCACTAATATTACATTGAACTATAAGTTGTTTTAAAATAGGGTTATATCAAGGAGTAAAAATTTGATCTAACAGTGTCTAACGAGATTTTGTTAATTAGTTTTTTAATTTATAAAATTTTATATATACAGATATATGTATTTATATAAAGAGAAATGTATAATTATCTTTATTATTATAGATATCTTAATCATTTTTGTATTATTTTAGGTTGAATGTCATCCATACCTAACACAGAGGAAGTTATCAAATTTTTGCAAAGAAAAAGGCATTCTCATTACTGCATACAGTCCACTTGGATCACCAGACAGACCATGGGCCAAGCCAGACGATCCAAAATTGCTGGAAGATAAGAAATTAAATGAGCTTGGACAAAAATACAATAAGACACCTGCGCAAATACTTATACGTTATCAAGTATGCTATTAAGACATATTTTGTAATAAATCATAATACATTAAACATAATTACAAATCTTTAAGTTATATTTTAGGATTCATGATATTTATAACATAACTGATAACTCGATATATTAATATAAAATTCAAATAATTTTAATAATTGTTTGTAGTTGGATTGTGGCCATATTGTGATTCCCAAGTCAGTCAACAAGTCACGTATTGCTGAAAACAGTGAAGTATTCGACTTTAAACTTTCATCCGATGATATTACATATATTGACAGCTTTGATTGCAATGGACGAATTTGTCCATTACTTGGGTAAGAACTTGTTACTACTTTTTATCATTAATTATTTATAAAGAATTTTTTATTTTCATATAGAGTGTATTATTAAAATATTTATAATATATATAGAATGTACTATTAATTAGAATTAGTAATTTTATCTCAAATTGCGATATGTATTAATGTTTTCTCCTTTTTTTATTTTCAGCGCATACGACAGTCCTTATTATCCTTTTAACATTCCGTTTTAAGAGAGCAAGTGAAAATTAGAAATCGATATGCTATATCTGTTTCATTACATTTTTTTACATTAAAACATATTTTCTATTGGTAGTACTATTGCTTTTTATGTGCCACACACATGTTTATGATTATTTCACATGATATATTATTTATAATATGTAATTTTTTTGTTTATAAATGCATATCGAAAACTAATAAACTAATAAACAATGTCATTATTTTGCAAAAATATATACAAATCTTTTCTATAAATGTTTTGTAATTGTGTGCAAAACTTATACATGTAATTGTGTGTTAAAATAAAGATATTTTTTCACAGTATATAAAATAATTTTATATAATGAGCATTTTTTATTAAGTGATTGATATAATTATTTAAATATTGATCATATCGATGAATTTTCAGTGGCTTCGCAACCACAAGTGCAACACTCGCAAAACTCGTCACTATCGGTGTCCTCTACTTCCGATTCCGAACATAACATTCCCGAAATTGTCGATTGACGAGTCTTGTCCAATGGCGTAACGCTACAATCACAGGGTGCAGTCGATGATTCGCGTGCACTTTTTTCTTCACATTTGCAGATATTAATTCGTTTGCATGCAGCAGGAGTCTCGCATTCATTACACGTCTTACCGAAATCACACGATACAGAAGATTGTGTTAATCGTTTGAGCGATCGTGTTACATCTGAAAATTTATATGTACGTACCTTTGCATTTATCAATTTTAACGCGAAAGAAAGGGTATTTAATTTCTTATGAGTAATTTTATGTAAAATATTCCAGATAAAATTTACGATGTAGAAAATAAGCCGGCGAATACGTGCCTATCTTCGAGACGACACTTTGTAGAGATTCGCAAGAAGGATTCGTTGATTCGTAAGGAGATTTGGATTTGAATATAGTGGTAGAGATTCGTTGGCAAGATTTGCAACATACTTTGTAACTACGAGATTTGATTGAGCGATTATCCAGCGGAATGCAGCACGAAGCTGGCGGGCATAATTTTTTGCGCCCTTTAAACGATCCCTTCGACATTTCTTCGTAACCGGTTAACGTCACCGACGTCGCACACGAACAACAAGTCTTCTAAATTAGAAGAAACGTAGAAATGAAAGAAGCGTAGAATTGTGGAAGAGAATCTATCTTACGTGATTTATATATACATTTTTTCTACTCACTCGTCCCTTATCTTTAAGAGCATATTTTCTCTTTGTCGCATATACATCGTGTTTGCGATTTTTTAGCGGACACCATACTCTTCTACTATTTCTTTCTATTTCTGTCATTTTTCTGCTATCGCGCTGAAACTTTTTACAGGACAGTAATTTGCTCATTTGATGTTTATACGTGATTTCCTTGTTTTCAAGTTCCTTGATGCAGTTCTTCAGCTTTAATTCCTCTTCGGCGAGCTGACGAATTTTCCTCAGACATATCAGATCGTCGGAGTGAATGGAGTGTAGGCTGGGTGTACTGTGTCTTGTCATTTCATTTCGCAATTCTGTTAGTCTTTCCTCCATTTCTTTGTTAGCCAGTTCTAAGGACTCCAACTCCATGCCGGTTTCCTCCAATTTCACATCTGCATCTATGATCTTATCCTGCATCAACAAGAAGAGATTGGACTGTAAAATTGTCACAACAGATTTTTAATAATTACATGAATTTGTCATAATTTCTTCACAGTTTTTAATTTTACGATTTTTCATGGTTCTTTGTTCGATGATAACGCGTTAATATTGGTTGCGCGGTATCAATATCGCGCTAAAAAAAGCACACTGGCAAGATTTACCCAGAATTCTTATCGTCGAATGTGTCAATCGTGCCGTACATGCAACTGTGCCGTCTCTCGATGAAGGTCGTCGACCGTGCTCCTTAATTCGGCGAGGAGTCTATCGGCAGGATCCGACTGCGGTGATAACTTATTCATGATCTCGCGCATTTTCTCGCACGGCGTATCTCGGTCATGGTCTCGGCGTTCGGTCATCCAAAGGTTGTACGCCATCAAGGCCGGGATAGAGCGTTCTATTGCGACGATCTTGTTTCGAAGGTCTCTATGACGACAGATCAAGTTACATCGACGTTCCTCGATTCCCGATGCGACGTTCGCCAAAGGCGAGTCAAGAGCTTTACCTTCGAAAGAGAGCGCCAGTTTTATTTAAGGAATAATTCATTGAAATCTTTATTAGCAATTATATATTTCTCTCTCTCTCTTTTTCTATTTACTTATTCTTCTAATGAATTAATAGTCAATTAAACAGGTTACTCACTGGTTTTGGCCGACATTTCGATGAATCTGCTTATGTTTTAAAATACAACGATAAAATTGTTAAGAATCCGCGAGTTGTTTTTACTTGAAACTTTTGAATCAGGATACAAAAAAATGGAAATAGATACCCGCCGGAGAGCGGGTATGACAGTTTCGGGTAGAAGTATACAGCTTCCGCCGACAATATCATTATAGTAGCTAGGCGTCTTTGAAAATTTGATACTTCGATAATCGCGAGTTGTCAAAATAAATCTGGATCGATCTTTATGCATCGAATAGATCGAAAATATACGAAACAAAAGAAATCTGCGACATGTTTGTGCTTTCAGGTCAAATTCTCTTTCCGATATTTTTTCTATTTATCAGTCGTAGTTCGTAGTTAGTATGCTTCAGGCGACATAAAAATATAGGCGTTCATTAATTATTTGATTATAATTCTACAAGCCAAAGGTCGAAAGATTATCGGGATATTTGAAATCTGGAGAAAGCGCAGTGTCGAGCAAATCACGATGTTACCATCCGGCACAACGAAGAGTACGAACATGATTGAGAATATTACTTGAAATGACTTGGGATTTTGTGCCATGATAAACAACTTAATCGCCTTGCGACTAATTTACGCAATGTTTAATATTTTAATTCTTTATTACGAATTTCTTTATTACGCAAACTTCGCCACGTGCACACCTTTGTCTTATGAAAAAATTAAAAACGTTTCGACCTACTTGAAATGATTATGTAAAAGAACGTTTTATATGGCTTGTTATAAATGTTAAGTGCGCGTGAATAGAATATCATTTTAGAAAAAAATTGACATTTGTACAGCAAATTGGACGAGCCGATGCGCCGGGACGTGGACGATGACGGCTTTTCTCTGGTAACCGTGACTAGTATTTCCCTTCAAGAAAGCACCGGCAGTACCTTCGCGGGTTCTGTCTACACGAATTGGGAGGAGAAATTCGCGTGTCGCGCATTACAGAAGCGAGGTCGCATCTTCAGCTATCGAAGGAGGAAAATATACGTCGGTGATGGAATCTTTAGCGCACCGGCTGGCGTCTGCCCACATCGCGTCACGTCATCGATCATTCGTCGTAATACAGGTAAAACGTTTCACGAGCTGTTTTCGTTAAACGTTTTCGTAAATCGTTAAATCACGAGCGGATAAAAGATGAAAGTTGTTATCTTATAAATTTCAAGATGTTAATTATTTTTTTTTCTCCCATGTGAATTAGCAGCATTGCGAAAATTTGATGGACAATTTACAATGGTTTTATAATGAAATTATCCCATCAAACGTATGTATGTTAATGTTGACGTTTTGTTTACGGAGCTGTCAAATTAAAGGAAAATAAAAAATAAAATTACTAGGGTTGACCTTTTTCGATATAAATGTACGAGAGGAAAATAAATTATGCGCTTTTATTTCCTTTACAGGAGATTCTCGACTCGTGTTTATCTGGCCGCAAAAAGCTAGCAGAGCGCGGATATCGAGTGTTCTCGCACCTTTATTGCGCGGAGTCTTGATCGGACTGTTGTTCGTAGATGCTCTTCATCTGTGGCCCGGAGAATTTTTACCTACGTCGTTACCGTCGAATTTGCCGATCTCTTTGCCGCCTGTCAAATGCAACATCATCGAGCCACGTTGGTTCGACAATAACTGAGCCACAATCTATATCATCATCGTTTATTATAAACACTTATATTTCTTAACGCAATACGATTTTTATTATAATATACTATATACGATATTTTTAATAAACATAAAATTTATTTTACTGTGCAAACATGCTTGATTTCTTAAATTGCTTTTATGGCGGGAAAGAAATTTGACAGTTAAGGAAAAGCTTCAGATAAAAAGTTTGACGAAAACGAAACAATTCATGCTTAGAATGTATTGTACTATATTTTAATATATAATTCGACACCGTGTCTAGCACACACAGCAGAGATATTGGACTTCGTAATCCTAATGAAGGTTCAAGTCAATGATATGTACTTATTTTACAATTCAGACACAGCATAAAAGGTTACGGCTTCACTGATATGTAATGTTACGATAATATAAAGAGACGGGTGTAGATAAAGATAAAGGATTGTAGAATTTGCTTACATATCTGTTTTTCCATACGTAATACTTTTTTCTGCATATCCCCTTGTTTTTCAATGATTTGCATATTTTCTGTTTTTCTATCAGTGATAAACATTTTTCAAGCGCTGTTGTGCATCTCATATATTATATACAAAAATCGCGCATTTAGATAAATTTAATCGCTTTACATACGTATAGACACGCATGTATAATAATAAGTTCGGCAAGATCGGAAAAATTTTTTGATTTCTACATTTATTTCAATACACTGAGAAAAAGATCGTTAACTTGACTAAATGCATTCAGTTGGTTATCATTTCTTTAGTTGAAATATTTTAGCATTAAAATAAAAAATTAAAATTAAAAAATATTTCAATTAAAAAAATGATGATCAATTAAATGTATTTAAACACGATAATGATTTTTTTCTCTGTAATGTAGAATTGCAATATACAAATTGTATATTATTCAATGCGTGTGTGTGCATACATCACTACTGGAACAATAATTACCGGTTGTAAAAAATTTCCTCATGAGAATAAAGCAAGGATAAAGTACTTATAAATTATTATCCGTAACTGGTTTGACAAGCAATCATGATTAGCAGAATACGCAATAAGATCACAAAAGGGAAGTTATATATATGATGTCATTACGCGATAAAAATAGAGATTATATGATTACATCTTACACATTATCTGAGATGAAGGTTACTATGTGCATATTGCAGCGTTTCTTAAGTATGCGCGCTTAAGAATTACTTAGATATACTATATATACGCAAACGATAATTAGATTATAATTAGCGTATATGTATATGCAAACGGATTTTATCTCGTATCTCACTGTTATTGCACGCCGGCTTCGTACTTTGTGCGAGTATTTATATATTGCTGGTTCGAATAGTACAAAGCAAGAACGAGGCTTGAATAATAACGATTAAAAGTGTAGTATCATTTCGTGATTGAATCTTGAATTAAGAAAAAGTAGAAACCTTATATAATTTCCTGCTTTTTTTTTAAAGGCATCTATTCTCTTCCTCTCTTTTTTTTCTCGATTATCTTGTTGTATTTAATTATACTACATTTATATATAAAACATGATAATTTGTGATATATAATTAGTGGTGAAGCACAGTGTTATCTTTACCAAAAATATCAAATATTTTGGCGAAGCATCATTGTTTGATCATTAAGTGCTCTGACGTAAGGAACAGTAAGTACCAAAATCTTGCATTTTTTTAATATCATTTAGTTAAAACTCGTGGTTTAGCTTTTTATTTTTTTCAAGACACAAAGTAATTCGCGCAAAAAGTTAAAGTTAAAATGTAAATAAAAAACTCATTAAACAAAGTACGGGCGAATATTTTATGATGAAACACCAATGTTTCTCTTCACTGTTTCGATTCTTTAAACCGTATTATATAAAATTAAGGCAAGTAATTATTTGGAGCAAAATTAACATTGTATATTTAAAATCTCGCGATTTATATTTCTTTGACACTCGGCTATATACATATATTTCAATTAAACAGTGATGATGAAGCGCTTACATTGTTGCGCAAATGTACGTTTGATAAAAAATTCGAAATTCAATATTGGTTCAATATTTTATAAACACCCATATATATTATATCTTCAAATTAGTATTAGAAAAAGAATAATTATACATTTTAAGTCCTAAATCTTTTTAAAAATCTCAATAAAATAGGATAGAAAAATGAAATATAAATAATTTATAGCGATTTTTATGAATCTTTCGACTAATGAGCATAAATTCCACATTTGAACGAATTACATAAAAATATTCGAGAAATATTTTGCCAACGAAATATTTTCACCGACATTGATTATAAAGTGTCTTTATAAAATTTTTTAGTTAGTAGAGATAACAATGATATAAAGATCATATCAATGAAATATTTGTGTGTGTAAAATTCAAATGTATATCTCCTTAAAAAGTATTTATAGTAATTTATGCATTTACATATTTGGTAACTTAAAAGCTGTTTAATATGTTTATAGGCTACGAGAATGGACTTAATTTTTTTGATATTGTGCACCTTGTTTGTTGTTTTAATAATCCCTACAATTATATCGACAATATATCATCAGAATGTTCTTCGACGAAATCTTAAAAATATTCCTCAATATGGAAGATTCCCTTTCAGTGTGGCATTTGAATTGATGAAGCTGACGAGCTATGGTGAAAAATTTTATGAATAAGATATTACCATTATACTTTTACAAATGTCATGTATATATTTTTAGCAAAAAACTTAAAAAAACAAATTTGTCATTTATTTTAAATTAGTATAATAATTATTAAATATTAAATATCTGATTATGTACTTATCTACAGAACGCACACTATGGTTTTTGCAACGTATGCTTGATTTTAAAGATGGAATTTTCATATATTGGATTGGCTTGAAACCGATGATTAATCTTTATAAACCTGAATTTTTTGAGGTAAGTATCAGTTATTATATATTTTGTGATGATAAATGTATAAATAGTAATTTATTATCATAAAAAAGCAAAACTTTTTGCAATAGTGGAATAGAACAAACTTTAATAAACGTATTATTAAAAATGATTTATCATTAAAGAATATAATTATTTATAAATATTTTCTCAATGTAATAATTACATGGAGAAAACAAATTATGTTAGTTGTCAGTAATTGCATGTATAATGCACGACACTATTTGCATGTATAATAAAAAGAACGTATATTCAGATTAAGAGATAATACATGTATATATAATACTTTATTTTATTATATTTGCGTTATAAAAAAAACTGATCCTCCTCTCGAACCAGATAGTTCACGGTCAAATTTCAATCTTCAAGTTAATTTCTGTACTTTAGCGATCTATTCAATTATTCAATTATAATTTATCGATTAATTCTAAATTTATTAAATTAACTAATAATCGATATATTAACTAATAAAATATATTAGTTAATTTATCGATTATTAGTTCAATTTTAGAATATTATATTGAGTGTTTTCTACCTAATGATATACAAGGAAAAACGTATATATAAAAACGATATATATAAAAAAAAGTTGAAAACATGGTATAAAATTTATGCATATGATATTCTTTTCAAAAAATAAAAATTTGGAAAAAGATATCCTGTTTAAATAAATATGATAAATTATTACTTGCATGGTTATATTGTTTTTAAATATATTTTTACAGATTATTTTGCCCAGCACCGTAAATATTGAGAAAGGATTTCCCTATGAGATGCTGGAGTCTTGGTTAGGCAAAGGACTTCTAACTTCTACAGGTAAACGCATGAATTCTTTTATATCTATTTTTAATACCTTATTAAAGATAAAAAGTAAATTGCAGCTTACATTAGATTATATTTGATGTATAGTTACTCGCGAAAACATTTTGAACAAACCATAAGAAAATGAGAAAGTAATGTTTCACTCTAATATGAATACGCAAGTTTGTATATACGCATATCTTGACCAAAAATACAAAAATATATTTTTTTTGTTCTTATCTTTGACCAATTACTTGTAACTAATTTTACATTAATATTAATTATTTATGTAAATTGGCGTGCTTTAAAACATTATTCAATTATTCATGGAATTTTTCTTATTTACTTTACAAATATTCAATGGCGATATGCAAGAAAAACAAAACTAAAATACATAAAATAAAAAAATGGTGTAAAAAATGTTTCTTTTATTTTTATTTATATCAATTATCTATGCGCATTTATATTCTTTATCTCTTTTACGATATTTTTAACATGTAAATGTATCGCTGATTGATACTACTTCAGGAAAACAATGGAACCATGATAGAAAATTAATCGGGCCAACGTTCCATTTTAGTATATTGGACCAATTTGCCGTGGTTATGTCCGAAAAAGCAGAGATCTTGACAAAATGTCTCGAGAAAGAAATAGCAAAGAATCCAGGGAAAGCTATCAATATTTTTCCGTTTGCTAACAATGTTGCTCTCGATGTTATATGTGGTAATAAAAAAATATAAAAAAAAGTATCGCTGACGCAGTATATTTCATGCTGCAGCAACAAATTTTCAATTTATATGGTATGAATAATAAAAAGACTTGTCAAGTATATATACCGAATTTTAATTCTGCTGA
>NW_021851177.1:1057812-1062604 GCF_003651465.1 Formica exsecta
GCTGAACCAGTAAGTTCTTTTGTTATAATAATAAATTAATTGCTTATTTATCTACTTATTCACTTATTTTGCTATTAAAACAACAGTTACAGATATGTTTACTGGATAAATAGAAGATTTTGTTTTAACATTGAATTTATTTTCCCACAATCAAATTTAATTAGCACACAAGATTTTTAAGATGTTCCGAGGAAAAATTAAATTTTACCTGCAATATCGAATAATTGATTTCTGTTTCGAATGCCGTTTGTTTTCACGAAGTGAAGTTTATTGAATGTGTAGTGGCAATAATGGTTTTGCTGTAACAGTAAAATTCTTTCTCTTTTTGTATATGTAATCATGGATTACAATATTAGTATAATTTTGATGAGCTCGATTTCCGACATTGCATATGTAAATCGATGCAAAAAATCAAATCTTAAGTGACATTTTATATAATTGTGAGAATAAATATATGACTTATTCTCGTAGATATTTAGATATAAGCAAAATTTTATGTCGGTATTAATTCCGGTGAATAACAAAATTAATTATTCGACTCAATATTATTTTTGAGAGTTATAAGAGGCAATTTCATTTTTTATGGAATTTGTAAATAATATAGCATATTTTGACGAGAAAGTTATGGCGATAATATTAATAAATAATTATTTTGCAGAAACGGCAATGGGAGTGGATGTACATGCTCAAGAAATTGAAACCGAATATACCACAACAATACATAGGTCCGAAAAGTCACGAGTTACATTATTTTGTTAGTTAATAAAATGGTTAATAGCATTAATGATTTATTAAGAAGATCTTTTTAGGAATTGACAACAAAATTTGTTTGATTAATTTATATTTAATATAATAGCATAAATATGCTGTTATATCAATTTAATGTTTTAATTGTACTTTAGAGGTTCTAAATTAATAATCGAGCGATATTTTCGACCGTGGCTTTGGTCAGATTGGTTATATAATTTAGTGCCTTCAGGAAGAAAATACAATTCAGGGCTTAATATAATACATAAATTTACGAAAGAGGTACGCGCAAAAAGAAACATTAATAATACATTGTAATGTATTAAGATATCGGCAGAATTTTATTAAATTAATTATTTGCATTACTTTTTGTTGGGGTGAATTCAACAAGTTTACAACGGATAAATGATAAATTTCAGGTGATACGTAAGAGAAAGATCGCACGACAATCGCGAAACGGTTCTGCGAAATCGGAAAACGAGGATGACGAACTTGACATAGGTGTGATTATTATATTATCGTTATACATATGCTTTGATGGCTTGTGTAAATATTTTTTAAATTATTTTCATGAAATTTATTTTGATAGGTAAGCGAAAGAGGAAAGCTTTTCTGGATCTGTTACTAGATGAGAATGAGAAGGCCGAAACTCCGTTAACTGATGATGAATTGAGAGCACAAGTCCACCAGCCAGCGTAAAGAAACTGTCGCAGTTAAAATATCTTGAGAGGATCATAAAAGAAACGCTCAGATTATTCCCAAGTGTACCCATAATCACAAGGAAATTAATAGAAGATGTAAAAATGACAGGTATGACTGGATTTTAGTTCTATTAATATTAAAATAAAAGAAATCTTAAGATATTCACATTAATCTGTAATTTATACAATTTGCAATGAAACAGTAATATTTTTACTTCTTAACTGATGAAGGGGATAAATCTCTTTTTTTTTTATTTATTAAAGGCTAAATAAAAACGGTTCAGCAAAAGACCAATAGTTTAAAATCCATTTTAGACAGTCTCTTATTTGCAACAGAAAAGAAAAAATTCCATTTACCATTTGATATTTTGCACGTGTGTGAATGTGTGTGTGTGTGTGTGTGTGTGTGTGTGTGTGTGTGTGTGTGTGTGTGTGTGTGTGTGTGTGTGTGTGTGTGTGTGTGTGTGTGTGTGTGTGTGTGTGTGTGTGTGTGTGTGTGTGTGTGTGTGTGTGTGTGTGTGTGTGTGTGTGTGTGTGTGTGTGTGTGTGTGTGTGTGTGTGTGTGTGTGTGTGTGTGTGTGTGTGTGTGTGTGTGTGTGTGTGTGTGTGTGTGTGTGTGTGTGTGTGTGTGTGTGTGTGTGTGTGTGTGTGTGTGTGTGTGTGTGTGTGTGTGTGTGTGTGTGTGTGTGTGTGTGTGTGTGTGTGTGTGTGTGTGTGTGTGTGTGTGTGTGTGTGTGTGTGTGTGTGTGTGTGTGTGTGTGTGTGTGTGTGTGTGTGTGTGTGTGTGTGTGTGTGTGTGTGTGTGTGTGTGTGTGTGTGTGTGTGTGTGTGTGTGTGTGTGTGTGTGTGTGTGTGTGTGTGTGTGTGTGTGTGTGTGTGTGTGTGTGTGTGTGTGTGTGTGTGTGTGTGTGTGTGTGTGTGTGTGTGTGTGTGTGTGTGTGTGTGTGTGTGTGTGTGTGTGTGTATGTGTGTGCGTGTCAATTCTTCGATTATTATTTTTATAAATTAAATTCTATCACAAATTATCTTATACAGATTATCTAAAGTAGATTTAATATTATAATGTAAATACACAAAAGTTTAATTTTCTAGACAATAAAAACATTTATATTAAAAAAGTTTATCGACATAAAATTTTATGTGTATATGTGTGTGTGTGACGGAATACAGTTTAGAATCAATCTGTTTTATTTTAGGTGATTATATGCTCCCGAAAGATGCTACAGTCATGTTGGCAATCGGTTTAATGCATAAAAATCCGGAAGTTTGGTCAGATCCAACTAAATTCGATCCAGATCGTTTTCTTCCGGAAAATTCGAAACATAGAAATCCATATGCCTATGTTCCATTCAGTGCTGGACCAAGAAACTGTATCGGCCAGAGATTTGCTTTACTCGAAGAGAAAACGATATTAACAGCTATTTTAAGAAAATGGAGAGTGAAAAGTGTAAAAACGGCGGATATAGTTCTAAACGAAGCCGCTCTCATTTTGCGACCATGCGAAGACATATACATCCATTTCACGTCAAAGAAATAATCAATTTATCAGAAAATGTTCATTTCTCTTTATTGTACGCAATCTTTATAATTTTTCTCGATTATACGAAATTTGAATGTTTTCATGTTATTGTCATTGTGCATATAGCATACTATATGTATACTATATACTTTTATATATAGTAATTGGGAGTGATACGAATTATACGTTTAATTATTACGAAACATCGAGCAAATGCATGCGTTAACTATTGCATAATCAAGAGTAAAAAGAACATATGTGATTTCTGAACATTTTTTTCCTACGCGAATGTCATCGATTGCTTTCAACACAACATATCAATAATATATATCACAAAAATGAAAGCAGACAAGCACACAGATTTAAATTGATATGATAACCATAATAAATTTAAATTTAGTTGATATGTAAAAACTGGATTAGTTTGTTACTTACATTTTTTTTCTTTGTTTGGAAATCTGTCTTGTAGTTTATATGTACATTATCTACAGATAAATCTTCGAAGAAAACACCACTTCTGCACAAATTCTAAATTTCGCAAAGATTCATAAGTCGGGAGAATTTAAAAAAAGTCAGTTCGGCGTGTATTCTCTAGATTTTAGTGTATCTTTATACAATCATTATCAAACCAATCATCTAATATCTAATTTAAGTAAATATTTACTTTTACACAGCCCGCCCCAAATAACTTCCGGTTGATCTTGATGTTAACCTTGACCTCTAAGGAGATCAAGGTCATTAAACTTTTCCGTTGCTAGTTAGTTCTATCTACTTTTTAAGACCCATTTTTCGAGATCAAATCTTTTTCGCTTTGCATGAAAAGTTGGAAACCGTGGAAACCTATATGGAGCCGTACAATTATAGACCTTGTTCCGCACGTAAGCAGGGTATGGGGTGAACCTTGCTTTTCCTTTCAAAGTATGTGTGAGTCCCCCTCCCGTCCACACATGTACTTTGCGAGATCCATCCAATACTTACTTATGCTTTGGACGCGAAACTAGGTTTATAATTATACGATTTCACATGAGTTTGCAACTTTCTGTGCGAAGCAAGATCCAACTCATATCGCCTTGTACTTCGGACGTGAAATAAAGTTTATAATTATACGATTTCACATGGGTTTGTAACTTTCTGCGCGAAGCGAGATCCATCCGATATCTCCCTGTGCTTTATTCCTTCATAACTTTTTGTTATTAACCGAGCGACGGCTTGATCAATGACCTTGACCTTCTTAGAGATCAAGATCAATGTCAAGGTCAACTAAAAATCATTTGGAGCGGAGTGTGTAAAGGAAAATATTTATCCAAACCGATATCCAAATATACTATTTTAACTCTGTTGGAAAATAAAACAGGCTGTAACACAGGGTCATATTGGACATATGTTTATATAAACTTCTTTTTTTATTTTTATGTCCTGAATCCACCACTGCAATACTTCCCACTTATTAGAAAACACTCTGTATATTATATAATACACGAAAGTATGTTTCGGACAAGATGCAGAATAATAATATTCATTGATCGATCGATTATAATTCCGATGCAAATCGAGATTCAAGTATTATATAGATAATTAAAACCGAGCACGCCGTGTCAAATGCAAGTCACGATATTATCATTCGATTATTGCGACTGTCTGAGTTGCAATCGGTTTCGTCATCGTTTATTATAAACACTTATATTCTTTTATTGCAATACGCGCACGCAATTTTTATTATAATATTTCTTTAGTTAAAATATTTAAATATTTAACAATAAGTCAAATACTCAAATATTTCAACTAAAATAATTTTGACCAAACACGTTTAGTCCAGTAAAAATCT
>NW_021851178.1:0-2423 GCF_003651465.1 Formica exsecta
TTGTAAAAATTGTAGTGAATAAAACAATCTTTGTAAAACAAAATAAATTATTGTGTATAGTTTTGTAATTTTTATAATGTTGAGTACGATAAATAAAATAAATTTCTTTCTCTAATACAAAATAACATATGCAAAAAATATTTTTTACCTTATTTATTATCCTTAAACAAAAGCATTTCGAGCAATTACAAATGATATTTGTAATGTAGAAATAAAAAGTTTATAAAGTTTTATGTGAGAATGTTATATGTTATATAAGTATATTGATAACGTTGACATCAATTTTAACAATACACATTTGCTCAAGAGAAAGTGCTTATTACTCTATCGCTTTGAAAACTAGATGTCGAGTCCAAGTTTTCGAAGATTTATCTTCTTTTTTTAAATTGCTATTGTATCTCATTCTTAATAGACTTTTTTTACATATTTATTTGAATGTATGATATTATTAATTATATGATATTATATTTAATAAATGCAATAGTTTATAGAAGAGATATTTTAAAGTTTTATATACAGGGTGACCAGTAATGATCGCCCACTAAGTACATAGCTTCATTCCTTACCAAAAACTGAGTCGAAAAGTCCCGAACTTTTTTTATAACGCTTAATAAAGAATAAAAAGAGTAAAGAATTAATTTAGAGTGGACGAACCTTCGAACAAGAATGTTTACACCATCTAAAATAATTTTTCTTTGATTAAAAATGATATGAAAAATAAAATTAATTAAATGGATATTATGGATGTCTAAATATTATTGATTATATTTATTTTAAATATAAATAAAACAAAAAATTAAAAAAGTAAAAAACGTTTATCACCAGTGAGATTCAAATCTTCCATTTTCGAACATATATTTATTGACCAATTTTTATAATTAAATGTCTCTTAAAATATTAAGTGTCTGACAAACGTAGCAAACGGATCAACTTTTTTATCGATTCCCGATCTAGCTATAAAAATTGGACAAAATGGAAGAGTAATACGTCATGTACTTAGCGTTTTTCTTTTGTTAGCGGTAGAGAAGAGGAAAAATTATTAATTTCGAAGCTTCATATTTCAACTTGTTTCATCTGTCGATTCACTTTGTATATTTTTAACTTTATATATTTTTAATTCTATGTATGTATCCAACGGTCATTTTAAGGGCAGGCTTTATAACGAAAACATGACTTCCTCAAAACGAAAGATGGAATGCAATTATTTTTTTTTTTCGAGGGAGGGGAAAATCTTCAAAAGTCACCGGGAAGCCCGTACTCCCCGGTAGTGTCGGATTCTTACCGACTAAAAACCCCTCCTTTACTTCATGCAATATGATAGGTGCTCCGGGAACTGCAAAAGCATTACACCGGAGGCGGAATGTTTCATAACATGAATGTATAGTTCCATAACATGGAACAGAATATTGCTGTACATCCATGTTATGGAACAGAATTATAATATGGAACAGAATATTACTATCCATACATTATTTTAAGGGCATGTCTTCGTAACGAAAACATGACTTCCTCAAAATGAAAGTTGGAATGTAATATTCCGTTCCAATATTCCTCTGTTCCGTAACAGAGAATTAAAATTACAATCCATATTATGGAACAGAATTATAACATAAAACAAAATTTTCTATCCATTAATTATTTGAAGAACATGTCTTGACGAAAACGTGACTTCTTTAAAATAAATTTATCATTTTAAAGTCAATATGTTATATATAGTCAATATTATTTTGCAATAAATAAAGAAATCATCTTTAAAGTAAATCTAAATACATATAATAAAACTTGTGCGTCAACTTTATTTGCAAAGGAGCTATAATTGAAATGAAGACATTATTACAATAGAATAAAATATATTTTAGAAAGATTGCTAAATGATATTTTTAATAACATTTTATCTTGTAACGTAGAAAACATATGTCCAAAAAAGTGCAAATTTTTTAATAAATTGATATATATGTATATATATATTTTTATTGGCATGATGCATGATTGCAAAGATCACAATCACAGCTGAAATAATTACATAAATCTTTAACTAGCAGATCTATCACGAGGAAATCTGTTAGATTTCCTGTAAATAACTGAAAAAATCAGTTATATATTTCTTGACGTCTCTATTCCCTATTTGTATATTGAGACGTCTTATTATTTGGAGTGATTTATTAAAATCACTTGTATTATATATTTACGGTATTCGTTTGTACCTTGCCTTGTAAATGCAGAATACCGTGCACATATACATATATATACGATATATTTCGTACGTATCATCTTATTGTACTTTCTTAAAATTTCATTACCATTATATGCATCTCGTACTACATCAATGCAAAAAATATTTTTTACCTTATTTATTATCCTTAAACAAAAGCATTTCGAGCAATTACAAATGATATTTGTAATGTAGAAATAAAAAGTTTATA
>NW_021851179.1:0-1453 GCF_003651465.1 Formica exsecta
ACGACCTTTCAAATAGGGGGCCAAAGTTATCGTAATCGTGCCAAGCTTGCGAATAGTGCATTGTAGAAATTACCGCGGAGAAAATATTTACTTATTAATTAATTAAATTGCAACAATATATACAGGGTTTCCGACCCTAAAATAATACAGTTGAATAACTTGTAGATGTAAACTGTAGATGTTAAAAAATAATTGTTCAAATAAAAGTTGCGGAGTATACAAGAAGTAAGTTAGGTAAGATATCACTACCTCACCACTTCATATTATGGCGTACATCTATCTGATTCAGTTTTTTTTTAATGGGCCACTCTAATTCTTTTTATATAAATTATATATTGATTCCTTACAATATTCGACATAAAAAGTTATAAAGATAGGATAGCCAAAAATTGAATAGTTCACGAGATATTTTATAGTTTATGTATTGTATAATTATGTAAAATTAAAGTATAAAATATCTCTAAACTATTCAATTTTTGGCCATCGTACCCTTATAACTTTTTATGCCGAACATCGCAAGAAATTAAGTCATATAAAAAAATTAAAGTGGTCCATTAAAAAAAAAGTGAGTCAGATAAATGTATGCTAAAATATAAAGTACTGGGGTGGTAATGACATCGTACCCAGCTTATTTCCTATATACCCCGCAACTTTTATTTGAACAATTATTTCCTAACATCTACTGTTTACGAGATATTCAGATATTTATTCGAGTTATTCAGATATTATTTTATTTCGGACACCCTGTATATTTCATTAAATTTATCATTGATTGAACTTTAGAATCTCATTAATAGTAATATCATGCAATATTAACAACCAAAATCGACTTTGCGATAAATCACTCTACAGCGTACGTTTAAAGACTATAACGCGCGCGCATTGAACGTTATATTATGACTAATTAAAATTTAACGCTTCTTTCACAGAACATAATTAAATCTTCATACGCCGCAACTGTTAACTTCCTTTCAATGCCACGAATATCGTCCCGAATATTGTTCGAGAATAACAGGGTATTCGTGGATGAAAAAAGAACAAAAAAAAAAGGGTTTGTGCTTTAAGACCAAGTGGAGCTAGCATTCTACTATTCATAATTGCAGCCGTCATTGAATCATTCATAATCACGCGATTCCATTTTAATGTCGCACAATGCAAGGATTAACATTTAAAGCCGGCATCGTGTCTTGCAGACTATTGCTATTATTACTGCAATCTAATTGGATATTCGTAGTCAAGATATTGTGACCATTTAAACGGGCGATGATTGATGGCTCTTAATCAACAAACAAGAATAAACTAATCGTACATCATGTTTATTTTTGTCTACGTAATATCGCGCAAGTACACAGCATTTGCACTCACAATTGTAATCAAAAGCTAACATTAAAATTATATCAGAAAAGTGCTATTATACAGGGTGTTCCCGGGTTAAATGGCCAAACTTGAAATA
>NW_021851180.1:0-162 GCF_003651465.1 Formica exsecta
CGAGACGCAAAATTCACGCAAATAACAGAGCAAACCTTGCCATGCTAGGCATAACAGCAAATTTACAACTTTACTTTATTACAAACTTTACAGAAATATAGTATTCTGCCGATAGTTCGTTTATTCATCGCTATGCGACGCGCTATATGCATCCATGCATCC
>NW_021851180.1:233-580 GCF_003651465.1 Formica exsecta
GAGCAACTGGTAGAAGATTAAAAATATAATTATTTCTATCAGTTCAATTATACTGATACAATCCCAACATAGGGAATTCAGATATTGGACTAATTGTTTCTCTTAGATCGGGTAGATAAATGTCTGAAAAAGTTTAAATCATGCGTTTATTGTTTACTTAAAATGTAAATATACAGGGTGTCTCATAATTCGCGGATCACCCGCCATGTGCAGGTAGAGCACATGAAACCGAGAAGAAAAGTCCTTTACCATTTTGCGATCTTCGTAATAATTATTAAAAAATTAATTTAAAAAGATGGGCAAATCACAAGCGCGCGGCGAGAAGAGACTTCCTACTCAGGCGTTGC
>NW_021851181.1:0-210 GCF_003651465.1 Formica exsecta
TTTAAATAGAAATATAAACTTAATATTTTCATACATTTAAGAAACAAAGTTTATTTTTGTTTTGATCGCACGAAGAAGTTTTGTGGAAATAAATTTACTTATTTTATCTGTCAGCAATAATAGATGACAGATCAGTACGTATATAAATGTAGTTACGAGCCTGATGGTGCGAATTCTACGCAATATTATTGGCAAACTTTGATCACTTAT
>NW_021851182.1:0-374 GCF_003651465.1 Formica exsecta
GTATTGACAAATATTAATAAAAATAATAATTTAACCATAAAAAAATATTATGGAATGACTCATATAATTTGTTTTTTTTATTCATCAAAAAGTACGGTTCTTCCTCATTAATTTGATATATTAGAATATTTTTTTCATGCATAATTGACGCTTGGCGGAAAAATTTTATAATAAAGTAAAAAAACCCCATGTATTTTAAATGGGAAAGTTTACCCCTTTACAGGGGATGATAAGGATGAAAATAAAATGTCATATATGCGTCAAAAATTTTTTTTATTTCTATAGAACAAGATTAGGGGGCGGCACAATCAAAATTCCAACATCACCCAAATAAGAACCACCCTAATATATATATATATATATATATACACACA
>NW_021851183.1:0-250 GCF_003651465.1 Formica exsecta
TTGCGGATAATATACTCGCCACGAAGGCGCGAACACGTATTACCGAGAGAGATTCGACTCTTGGCGGAAGAACAGCCGCTACAGCTGTTTGGGCGGCTATGAAAGCAAAGACAAAATTCGGTATGGGAATGAAGACAAAAAAATCATCGACGAAGAAAAAAACTGTAAAAAAACGAATACTTCCTATAGCGAAGCGCGATGGTAATTTACCAATTTTACCATTATTGGGAGTTCTCGGTTCATTGGCTGG
>NW_021851184.1:0-762 GCF_003651465.1 Formica exsecta
TTGCCTTTAAATTCTGGTTAATAATGTTTTCCTCGTCTTCTTCCTGATCTTCCTTGTCGCTGTCAGAATATTTGTCTGGCGGATCGTTTCTTTCTTCTATTTCGTCAATTTCTTCCTCGTTACTATGCAATTCATTAGGTATTTTATTTTGTTCAATATTTTGTTTTATTGTCTGACTTCTTGTTTGAATTTTATTTTGTTCAGGGTAATTATGAATTAAAGCCTTTTCAGTAATCGGTGAATAGTCTGGTTCATTTAATTCTGCAGGTGTAAACGGAAAGGTATCCGTAATGTTATCAAATAAATAATTTTCCGATGTTATTTCTTCTGTTTCTTCGTTATCCGAAAGATATAAATGGAAATCATCGTTTTCTTCTTCTTCTTCTTCGTTATCAGATTTTTCTAATAATTCGGCAATTAATTGTGCATCTTCAGGGTTGTTTGGATTAAGCAATTTTCGATCTTTTATTATTTTGCAATCAATTTCCTCCAGGTTTATAGGGTTTCTCGATAAAGCGTCTGCGTTTACATTAGTTTTGCCGGCTTTATATATTACATCGTAATCGTATTCTGATAATTTTAATCTCCAACGGAGTATTCGCATATTAGCATCTTGCGCATTTTTGAACCACATTAATGGTTTATGATCTGTGACAAGTGTAAATCTTCTTCCATATAAATACGGTCGAAAATGTTTGACGCAATAAAATGGCCAATATGCTTCCTTTTCGTATGTGTCGTATTTCAATTCATTGTCTGTGA
>NW_021851185.1:0-202 GCF_003651465.1 Formica exsecta
GAATTAATAATAATAAGCTTCTGATTGCTGTGGATCAACTGAAAACATAAATGAAAAACTAACCTTATAAACTTTATAACCAATATAGCCTTATTCAAACAATTTATTAAATTTCAACATAATTTTCTCGTAGTGAACTCATAAAAGGACACTTTATACTTTAAAACTACAATCTCCGATATACTATATATAATAGATTATT
>NW_021851186.1:0-811 GCF_003651465.1 Formica exsecta
GGATACAAGTACAAAGAAATAATTGCAAAGCTGATACCGATCGAAT
This sequence comes from Formica exsecta, assembly GCF_003651465.1. Lineage (NCBI taxonomy): Eukaryota > Metazoa > Arthropoda > Insecta > Hymenoptera > Formicidae > Formica > Formica exsecta. Next base: position 47 of record NW_021851186.1, read on the forward strand.
CCAAGGGAAAAAAAATTTGGAAAAGGATTATTCGTGCCTCGCGAAATGACGCTAACCGACAACAAGATCGACTACGTGCACTGGGACGATCCCAACGAGCTGGTGGATCGTTTACGATTGCTCGACGCTTCGCACCAAGTAGGTCACAACGGCCACGACAACAAGATTCTGTTGATCATCGAGGAACTTCGCGAAGCCGGCATTATTATAAATTAAACTGTGTCTCGACAAAACTAATCAATCGATCGATCGATGTCGCTCGCATCGATGATGCATATCAACAAATTTGGGATATCCGAGCAGAGCAAAGACGTGACGAACGCCATTTCGTACCGTCGATGGAGCGGATTAATGAGAAATTTCGTGCGCGATAACGCTCTGTGTCGCACCGTTACGGACTTTGACGCGAGGTCGCGCAAGATTCGCCGTGTAGCGCAACCTGAAGCTGATACCGATGCAGTCAACAAACTGGATCAGTGCATTAAAACGTTGAGAAATCAACTGAAAGAGTCAGACGAGAAGCTTGCCGCGTTAGAGAAAGACGTGCGAGCGTTACAGACTGTGGTAAACGAGCTTCGGCGTGCGAATATCACTAGATTAGAAACGAGTAACGAACGCTAACGAAACGTCAACGAACGACAACAAAACGACGACGAAACGTTAACGAAACGTCAACGAACGACGACGAAACGACAACAAAACGTTAACGAAACGTCAACAAACGACAATGGACGACAACAAACGGTTCACGGACAGCAAAGGACG
>NW_021851187.1:0-512 GCF_003651465.1 Formica exsecta
TTTCTTTCTGTTTTGACAATGTACACTACTTTCTTTAATTTTATCCCTTGTTTTTTTTGTTGTAGAATTCTATATTATTAGAGCAATTGACACTTCCGTTGGCTACCAGAGATACCAAGGAGGTCTGTGACCAAAGATTAAGTTTACAATGTGTGATATCGTTATTTGATGCAGTTCTCAAGCTAGTCTGACATAATGCATTTCTGTTGAATGTGCATATATTTTTTGTTTTGTTTCTCATTTGTATGATTTACCTTTAGTAGTATTCTTATTGTTATTTAGTAGTATTCTTTGTTTTTGTCTAATTAACAGTATTAATCTTTAATAGTTTAAGTATTTCAGTCTTTTAAGTTATAAAAAATCCAACTCTCACATAATTATATGAAGTTAACTTTACATAATTATGTGAGGAATTAATTTTTTTTTAAGATTGGTTCTATCTCAAATATTTTTAGGATTTTTTTTTGAATATTGTCAACTTATGTACCTCCTATATTTTCATGTTAAAGGTA
>NW_021851188.1:0-7484 GCF_003651465.1 Formica exsecta
TAATGTATTATATTATAATACATCATAAATATATATCTATCTCTGTTTGTACATATATTTAATGTCTTAATAAAATATTAAATATGCAATATATATTCTTTATTTTCATTTTTAGTGATTAAAAATAAAAATGTTATGCAAGTTAAAAAATTTTATTTTAGCGAAAGCTATTCAGTTTTTTTTATTTTTTTTCCAATACATTTGTAAATCTAGCACTTGAAACTTAAGTGGATTTGTCTTTTTGAAAATGCGTATAATAAAAAAAGTTATTTTAGAAAATTGCACCAAAAGATGTTTGTAAATATTCTTTTTTACCCGGAATTTTGAACAAAAAAATACCTGGAAGATCAGGGAATTTTCAGGGAAATGTTTTACAGGATTTGAGTAGACGCCCTGGTAGATTCACACTTTCAACGCATACTTAAGCTCGAATTTGTATTTCAAGTTTACCAAATGGATTTTCTCAGCTGATGTTAATGACAAACATTATATTCATAATTAGCGACAGGTCAAACTTGAAAGGCGACAGCTATATATTTAACATAAAAGCACGAGGTTAAATGAACGGATATCGGGTTTCACACGAGCTGATATTGATGATTCTTGTAGAACCTTAAATTTCTTAAATTCACAGACTTATCTCATATCCTTGGACTTACAGATATTTCGATTTACGTATCCTTGACTTAACATTGTGAATCATAACGTTCATATATCCATGACTGGACGTCATGAATCATAGTGTCTGCAGATTAAATATTTTCATTCACACGTGCTTAATTTTCGAACGTCAATTAAATCAGAGACGTACATTATTATCTTCTCAGACATTCCACGTCACGTCACGAAAGTGCAGTAAAAACGGGACAATTCTTAATATCCTGCTTTTTTTTACGAATTTTATTCCAGACGCGAGTCGTTGACGTCGGTGAAAAATCCCGTTTTTGGGATCCTTTTGAATTATCGTGAAAAAAAAGGTACGGTTCAACGTTCGCGAGAGGAACGAAAGGGCCTTTATGTTAATCTGGTGATCTCTCAGACCCACCCAACTAGCATTTATTTTAGACGCCGACCGAGCATTCCTTCGCTCCTCAAATAGAAAAATGTCTTCTTCGTCCGCGCTATATCTCGAGCACCCTGCATAACTTACGACCACGCATATTCTCGTAAGCCTCATGGATTTGCGTATGTCATAGATAATTTAAATGGCGAATTACGTGAGATCATTTCTCTTACCATATATTTTCAATTATATATTTTCCGAAAGATTAATAAAAAAAGATCGCCGCTATAAAATTTAATCTTAGAATATTGACAATTTCCCAAGACAATCGTGACGTCGTCGAAGCTATTAGCCGCGGTTTTGCGCGGAAAGTCATCGGGAACAAGAACAGCGCCCAGAGAGACGACGAACAAAAAGAGCGAGTGCTCCTCCTCGCAGGTTAATTTTCGCATGAAATTACGCGGTACTCGTGAGGAGTCGAAGTAGTAGGACAGGGAGGTAGACGGAGAATATAGGCAGCCCGTACGATTGACGGAGAGACACCCATGACAGACATTATAGACATTTAACGCGCGCGCATGCGAGAGAGAGAGAGAGAGAGAGAGAGAAAGGGAGACAAGGCGCGAGATAGTTGCGACAACGAAGGAAGTGCGCGAGAGAGACAAGCAGTTCCGAAGTGATCGAAGTAAGCGAGACAGCGAGTCGAACGATCGAAAGAGCGAGAGAGAGAGAGAAAGGGAGACAAGGCGCGAGATAGTTGCGACAACGAAGGAAGTGCGCGAGAGAGACAAGCAGTTCCGAAGTGATCGAAGTAAGCGAGACAGCGAGTCGAACGATCGAAAGAGCGAGAGAGAGAGAGAAAGGGAGACAAGGCGCGAGATAGACAAGATGAATAAGTTGCGACAACGAAGGAAGTGCGCGAGAGAGACAAGCAGTTCCGAAGTGATCGAAGTAAGCGAGACAGCGAGTCGAACGATCGAAAGAGCGAGAGGGAGAGGGAAGGAAAAAGATGCGAGAGTCGTCACGACGACGTTGTCGTCGTCGTCGTCGCGTGGTGCGCCGCGGCACGTCGGTCCCGGGGACACGGCCATGCCGCTGCCCCACCCACCCAACCTCCGTCCGCCATGGCGGGGCCGCCGCGAGCCGATCAATACTTCGGCTCGGGCACGAGGCGCGGCGGAGATTGCCGAGCGCGGCCGATCGCGGCCGAGCCCCGGCACGAGGCGAACCGAGTTCCCCACCGCGGGCGGCGTTACCGGCGCTCAGTCGTGCAGGAGTGGTCGCCGAGTGATGTGTGGTATCGTAACATCGAGTGTGAACGAGGAATAAAGGGAACTGGCGTTTTAGTTTTTCGCTCGCGTTCCGATCGTCCGTGTCTCGCCCTTCGTCGCGGATATTGCAGCCCGGCCGCCAGCTGTCATCGTCGCGGCACGCAAAGTTCTAATCTCGGCCCGTCCCTCTCCGCGCGCTCGCCTCGTTGGAGCCGGTGCACGGATCCACGCGGATCGTGTACTTTACTTAACTATTTATTGTACAAAGGACTATAATAAACCGTAGGTAAGTGCGAACATTTCGGTTCTACGTCGCACATTTCCCTTTCCCCTCCACATCCCTCTCTCTCTCTCTTTCTCTTTCTGTGCCTGTGTATGTGTGCGCGTCTACGTTTCTCGTTCGCTTTTGCGTCTTGCTCGCTCCCTCTCGACCGCATGCTATAACGCGCAGGTCGGTCGGGGCCATTTCCACGCACTTCCTGTGTAACCGACTCGCCGCCGGCGGTCGCTGCCGTTTCTCGATCGTTCTCGCTCGGTCCCTTATCACCGCTCTCGTGGGAATGCGCCGAGCGAGGAACGAGCGAGTGCCGGCTATCGATCTCTGTGGCATCGTGTACTGCGTCGCAGAACGACTCGGGGTCTCGTTCCGCGTATCCCATATCTCCGCATTGACGCGTAATAATCGGGGCTCGCGTTTCCTCTGTTCGATCGATCTCCCTCGATATCTCGTTCGAGCGGATGGCTTTTCCCGATCTCGATCGATCGTCTTTGCGATAATCGGCGACGAGGCGTCGCCGCCGAGGAATTTCGCTCTCGCTCCGTGAAAGTAGCGCCGTGGCGCTTATCACGGCTGGCTCCTTCCTTCAAAGGCGGCCGTTCGTTCGTTGGCTGGCTCGTGCGCGGCCATAACCTCAAATTGGCACGACACGACGCGATGAATAATTATCCTCCGTCTGTTCGCGACTCGAGTATCTCGAGTGACCTTCGTCGTCACAGAGACCGCCTCCCACGACAAATTTTTTACCTCGCGTGGTTAAATACGTCTTTCTGCGACACTTGAGAATGTCTTTCCATGGGGTATCCTATTATCATCGTAGAGATGTTACAAAAGATGTTTTTGTTAAATTTATGACAGGAATTTGAGGAGTTATTTTCTTGTCTGTCATCGAGTGTATTTTGACAAGTAGAATAAAATCATATTTAAATTTATTCACAAAAATCGAAGAAGAAAGAAATCTCTTATCTTTTCATGTTATTCAATTCCTGAAATAAATCTATTTTAATTTATTCAGAAATCGAGAAAGAAAAAAATCTTTTATCTTTTCATTATTCAATTCCTGAAATAAATCTATTTTAATTTATACACGAATTTTATAATTTTTTAATAATAAATTTCAGTTCAATTCTTATTCGATGACAAAAAAGCATCTCGTAAACAACGTGCAATAGCTTCGAATACATTCCGATCTATTATTTTAATTTTATACGAGATCGTCCGTCTCTTATTCTTTTTTGACGCCTCGATCGATCTATTAGCATAATTACAAAGATGAGCAATTATTAATTGCTCACCTTTGTATTCTTATCAAGAGTAACGCGTAGATCCTACGCGTCGATCGATCGGTAGCCTTGAAATCTCGTTAAATGTGAAGTCTGTGTTCGTATTCTCAGGCTGTATTTATAGTAGCGGTTCAATGTTATTTTTCTCTCGTGTCTCTATTTCACGTGACTATATTTATTGCGACAAGTAACGACGATCGATATCGACGGTGAATTTTTAGAAAGAGAATCGAGGAATTTTAATCTTTCAATATCTCTGCAATTTTAATAATCTCTTCCTTTGATGTCAACGACAATCGATATCGATTGTGGGCGCGAGACGATATTTTGCGAGGAAAGGAAGTTATAAAAAATTGATTTCATTTCTTCAACGTCCTTAAATAATAAATATGTACAATAAGCGGCTGTCGCGTAATATCTCGGGTGAGCGGGTATAGATATTAATTTTATCAGTTACCGTTTATCTACATCTATATCGCGTCATGTTTCACTTGGCTGATAAGCTCTGCGCTTATTTACGTAAAGCTGAAGTTTGCACCAAAGTCGCAATATTCTCCGGTCATTTTCCGTTCGTCAAAAATCGCGGCTTATCAACCATGAACTTGAACTGTGGCGACTGATTGACAATTCGTTTATTTATATAGTTAAACGGCAGAACCGATAAATTTTGAGCAAATCTTCCAGAATTAATCGCAACGTTTTTATAGTATTATAGATAATTTTATTATTCGTACATAAATGCCATTTATTATTGAATAATATTGCTTTTTATATTCCCATTTTTTATAATATATTTTTATTAATGTGAACGCATACACGCTTATAAGGTAGGTGTCGTGTAAACGACACGTAAGTTTTACTTCAAATAATGATACTTTTCCAGTTATCTTAACCACATTTCTGATTAGACGCTGCACTATCTGTCAATATAATCTTTTGAGACAAATTTAGAATGTCCTAGAAATTTCTTAATTTTAACGAGAGATTTTGACTAATTACTAGAATTGATCTAACACAATTAACGAGTATTTTTTTATATTTTTTATACGATATATTAAAAATAATTTCAACAAATAAAGAATAAAAAGATTACAAAAATATAATTTAATTGACTTTAATGATATATCACTTAAAAATTGCTTTTATCTAAAAGCAAACATTTGATCAATATATATTAAATATTCTTTAATTTATTTTATATTCGAAAAATATTACCTTTAACATTTATTTGAATATTTTATATTTCTATCAATATTTTCGTGGAGTGATAGTTAATTTACGTCGTGGTCGTTTGATATTAATGAATCGCGGCGCTATCGCGTGAGTGTGGCAATGACGATTTACTCGGAATCTCAGCCTCGTTGCCAGGCTGCGGGCATTCATAAAAGCTTGCAAAAGCGTCGATTACCCACGCGTGACGCCAGCCGCATTCTTCCCGTGTCGAGGCGGAATGGTAAAAGTGCATTTACTTTCAGGATCGAGTATCGATCTAACATATTTAACCAGAAGGATGACGGAATAGAAAAACGTACTGCGTCAAACTGCGACACTAATTCGAAGTACTCGTGCTTCGAAAACAACTGTCGAAATTTGTAATCCTTCGGAATTAATTAACGGAGAGTTTTCAGACATTTAATTATCAACGCTTTTTAAGCTACTTTCCTCTTCAAATATTTTATAAAGGAAATGCATGTAATTATCAGTATTGCTGTTAATAATGATTCAACATAAAACGATCATTATTTCTTTGCCTTCTTTAGATTTTTCTTATTTTATTTTATTTTTTTTATGTATTTTTTTTCTGTTTTGTTATACCTGTCTTTTCTCATTTATTTTCTCGGCATCTTATTCTGAATTTTTTGTTGATGTTGAAATTATAATTACATTTTTTTTTTTTTTTTTTTTTTTTTTTTTGTATAAATAAATTTATAAAATAAACATAAAATTGCAAAATTTAGCGCGAGATAAATATATATATACAATCTGAAAGATTTATTTTAGTGAACACTTTTTTCGGAATAACTCGCTATTTTTCGAAACACCCCGATAATTTCGATAAGGATCAGATATATCGCACTCGAAGCGATCTCGGGATAATCTTGGTGGGAATTGGAGCAACTTCGCGCGCGCGCAAGTCGAGATGCGTTCCTTCGCGAGAGTTCTACGCGCCAGAAATATTTCGACGGCGAAGCTCGTCGTCTTGTAGACCCGGCAAAGTCGTCGTCGTCGTCCGCTAAACTCACTAAAGCCAGGTGGATCGCGCGCGATTAAATATAGGACGTCGAATGCATCTACCTATCTACCCGCTCGCTCAATATTTCTGTCCGAATTTCTTTGTGCGGTTCGCTCTGTCTTCCGGCTTTCCAACGATTGATATTTATTGTTCGCTGTTCGATATGCATGATTTATCAGTGGAGGAATATTGCGGAATGTTGTATGAAATAGATTTAAGTTAAAGATGTCGGCTACGGTATCGCGAGATCGTTTACCTCTCGGGAGAAACCGCGTGCCTTACATATCCTGTACACATCTTTATATGTATGTAATTTACTCCTCGCGTTCTCACGGGTAATTTGCAGTTCTGTTACCTTGATTGCGAATCTACAAAGTTATCTTACAGTTGCGCATTCTTTTCTTAATAAATTGCGATTTTTTATAATTGCCTGACTGATGGGAAATTTACATTAGTTGTAAATTGGAAAATGACTATTTTGATTCATAAAATTCACTTGTAGAATATAAATATGAGAAAGAAATTAACATCACTATGACTATATAATTTACATTTATTTTTTTAATTCTTTTGGATAAAAAAAATAGTGATTAATTTTTAACTAAAAAGAATATTTTTGACTAAAATATTATTTACTAGACAAGCATATAATAAATTAATTCGAATTTTGAAATTACCTTGGGATTAATTATTTCATTAATTGCCGGAAATCCTATTTTTCGTTGACGAGAATTCGCGCATTATCTTAGGAAACCCAGGTACTTGCGGAATGCCATTCCCCCTTCTCCGAGTGTATCTCGAGAAAGCGGCGAATGTCGCGAACCGGAAGTGTATTAATGAAACCAGATCTCGGATCTTTTCATTCGTGGTATAAAATTCTTTTGCCTCATTCATTTTATAAAAGACTCTTTCGCTTACTTAAATATGGAACATGGATAACGTCGGTGTTAATCCAAATTTATTGCCCATCGTGAATTTATTACGGTACCGGGGATCCGCGAAGAGGATTTATGGATCACCAGACATCGAGAGGAAACGATTTTTAGATTCGAAACTCTCCGCGCGTGGGCTTAAACTGTGACAATCGATTTATAGAAATCATAGATTTTAAAATTTTTCGAGAGTTAAAGAGTCGAAATTTCAATTTTATAATATTAGGAATTCATAATTGAAATAATAATCTTTTTGCGTGAACGATGACGTTTATACAATTATTTGACAGATGATACACGTGCAAAAGTAATCATCGCAGAGGAATTCCGCTATTTTTTCACATGAAATTTCTCGCAGCGCGGCATTATTGCGAAAAAAAAATTACGATAAAAATTGCACGCGTGATAGCGATCGACGTTATTATCGCGTGTTTCTCCCCCTCCGTCCCGTACAACAGGTGACATGGCCGGCATTACTTCCGGCA
>NW_021851188.1:7502-18986 GCF_003651465.1 Formica exsecta
GGCATTCCTCGACTCTTCCATCCTTGACGACAATTATCCGATTCACTGAGGAAGAAATGTTCTTACAATTAGTCACATTCGATTAGGTGCAATTGCACTTTGACTCGCGTTAGTCATCGCGAACAGAATCGCATTTACTTTAACACCAAAACAGCTCGATTCTTCGTATCGCTCTTTCATTGCAAATAAACATCCGTTGAGATTCTTCTGCATTCTTGTGGAAATTGCGTCATTGAAGTTCGCAGAATATCCGATATAATAATAGCATAACTTTTTTTTAGTCTTTGTATAGGAAAGTTAAATTTTTCATTAGATTCGAGAGGTCCTATATTAAAAAATCAATGTAAAAAATATATAATTTTAAACATTATATATAATTTTGAATTATTATACAGAGATGCAGATATTTCTCGTAAACTTTCGATATTTTAGTGATACGTCTTTAGAGAGAGAAAAATTAAGCAGAGTAAATATAAATGTCAAAAAGGAATGACGATGCCGAGAAAGAAGTTTCGTTTATGATTATACAAAAAGTTTTTGTAATTCTTTAATATTTATAAGGATATTTTCGAGAGAGAGACGAGAAGAATCTGTGTCTACACGATATATCCCTCCAGGGTTAAGTGGCCCTTAGAGCTCTGTCTCTGTTTCGTGGGTTTTTCGACGGCATCGACCAGTTTTAAAGCAATGAGTCATCGCAGACCATGTGATACCCACTCGTTCTATGGATTATCTGCGCGTATATATAGGGTGTTTCTTGTCAACGGCACTTCCTTTCAATGATAGATATTACTATTACAACTCGTAGAATCTGAACTTAAAATATTAAATAAATATTTTACAATAATATAAATATGTTAAATAATAAATTATTGCTTATTTTTTGAACTTTAAAATAAAATATGAATATGAAATAATTTTTTAGATATATATTTACATATAAATAATTATATACAGTATCTGTCGTTAAAAACAGGTTTAAAGGAATGCATTATTTATACAGAAAATCGAATGTGCATCATCCAGAAACTTTCTGCAACGCATATAATCGTATTTTATTTACAAACTATTTTTACAAAAGAACTCCCTTTCGTGCGCTACGATGCCTCTTTAATTACTCTTCCTATAAGCACATCGCGAAGACCTCCCTTAGGAAATCTCTCGATGCGTTACGAGCGTGTTTCGATCTCGTTCTTTGTATAATGTCGCTTTGCCTCCGCTTGAAGATTAATTCGGGAAGAAACTGGCCTTTTAACTTTTCGAGGTAAATCATTTTTGTGTCACAAGGGAAATCATTTCTGTGCTATTCTTATTTTTATCAAGAATGTATCCGTGCTTAAAAAAGTCATGATAAATTTATGTAAAATTCTTCTTTTATATTTATCTATATAAATATTTATATGTTAATTTTTAAAGCACGAATATTTATTTTACACTTATAAGAATTTATACGGAATTTTTCGACAGATTTACGCAATTACGTTGTTGCGAGAATTATATCTTTCAATTTTTCTTGCGTGAACGACATGTTGTTATCTGCGGTTTACGCTTAATATACTTCGTGAATGCGTCTAGTCTCGCTTCTCAGTCGGAGATGTAATTCGTTCTTTCAATTCTACGGTATGAATCATCGTCGTTTCCTCTCTCGCGTACTACGATCACGACGTAACATTCTGGTCGGTACAACGAACGCATTACATCTCGTTGCATTTAGTTAAACGTTGAACTAAGAAAATCTAAAGATTAAAATATTTTAAAACATACGACAAGATGTGGGTTCTTATTTTATGAAAGAAATTTTTAGAAAATCTGAGAATTTAAAAATTCAAAAATTTAATCTAAAATTAAAGTTTTATCGTAGGATTTTTTTGTAAGATTTAATTTTTTTCCCAAATCTTGACAATCTGGGAGAGTATTTTTTAAAACTAGATGTAACTTATATTTACTCATATTTCTATACTATTCTATTCCAATTTCTCGATAATGACATATTGTACATCCTTGATATCGTACATCCTGCGTGTTTGACACGATGACGACGTAATCATCCGCTCTTCTCATCAAACGTGTTCGTTCGTTTATCATACAGTCGATTCTTTTATCGGTTCACGGATTCACATGTGTGCGCGATTCACCGGCGAGATATTGACCCTCTGACCGAGTCGCCGAGTCGTTAGAATGATTTATCGCGTCCGAGCGGTAGATGCGAGTCGAGCAAAAAAAGGAACGAAGGGAGAAGAGATAATTGCCGTTCATTGCGTTTCGAATCTGCCATAAACGATTGAGGGCTGCTCGGGATGATTTAAGATAATCGCGTAGTAAAGAGAGTATGTAATGGTTCGAGTTTTGTTTATTTAATAGTTAATAAAATTGTTAAGGTAATACTTAAAGAGTCGTTGTGTAAGTTGGATATTCACGTGTGGCTAACGATACGTAAAACGTCCGGTGATCGGTAGATCAAAACGGTAGATAAGAGATAAGAGAGTGGAGTGAGATAAACTAAATCTTAATATTGATATTTGTGACAGAATTAGAAAGAAATTTGACGTGCTTCTGAATGAAAATAATGTATTTTTTATCTTAACTTGAATGCAAAAATTCTATAATAAAATAAAAATTGCAGTCTTGATTTAAAAGATACAGAAGAAGTGAAAATAAAAAGAGTCTATTCATTTTCGCTTTTGAAAGAATCAGAATAAAAAAGTTAATAATTCGGACAAAATTTCGTATGTGCTGATCGATATTAATGTGATTTTATTACTAAACATGTCCATAAAAGCAGATAATTCAATTGTCATTAGTATTGTAATTTGTAAAACATTATCCTAGAATAAGCGTAGAATTCTCATTAGCCGAATATTAATTGATATTGATATTCAAAGCTTCGGGTCATGTGTTTGTTAGATAATAGTATTTGATCGATAATATCTAAAGGGCGACAAGGTCGTCCTGCATTTCATAGCACATCGTTTTCGGCAAACGAACAGCTTTGTATGGTTTTCACTGAAATGAGATAACCGCTAATAAATGCATAATCTAGTCCTCTTGTTACTTTGATAATGTAGCCTTTATCGTGTCACGTACGTATCAATCATCGATTTTCCGGCGATTAAATTCTCATCAGACCGAGGGAAGTACTTAGATTAGTATGCTCGAGATACATGTAATTTCTATTCTTTTTATGACATTGATTACGTTGATTATTTTACCTATTAATTATAATTACACAATTAAGTACTTGCATTTTCTTTCGTAACATTAAGAATGCAAAACAATGATAATTACACAATCACGATTATCTATTTATGAAATTATACATTATTAATGCTACACGTAAGAGAGACTAGAAAATTGCTTAAATAAAATTTTCCTTGAAAGAAGAAATTTTAAGTCGAATTCTTTCTAGACTATTTTTCTGCCTTGAAGGTTCGAAATTTACTTTTTTTACTAATTAGCAAGAAAAATTTTTTTACCTGGATATTTTGTGAAAATATCCTGTGTGAAAATGCGTTGTTACATATCAGAAAGATTAATTTTCTTTTCACAAAACGAGAACAATATAAAATATCTTTAAAAAATAGAGGGACCCGTTGAAAATGTAGATAGTTAAATCTCTGGCTTATTTTCTCTTCATTCACACAATATAAAGATTTAGGAGCAACAGTTAAAAGATTAATAGGTTATATAAAATTTCTTTGTTACTATTTTGCATGCTTTCTTTTAATTGTAAGTACATTTCTTTAATAAATTTTAATTTGACAAATTTATTCATTATTAAAAAAAGTGTGTATAAATATATTGTAATGCCTTCAGAATTCTTCAATTTTCCTGTAGACGTATAAATTAAATTACTGTTAGCAAAATAAATTTGTTTGGTCAAAAAAAGTTCTTTTTTTAACTAACGTATGTTTGCTCTGTGTTTTTTTGGTACTGAAATCACATCTACTTTGCATAGAAACTAAGAACGTGTTAACCATTCTTTTACATTAGAAGTTATTCGAAAATATTCAAATTTAAGAATACACGGACATATATCTAAAAGATCGATGGTACGAGTAGATACAGCACAAATATCTGCAAACAGGTATCGAGGTATTAGTGTGAAGGCGTATGCTTCTTCCTCTTTTCTCTTCTACCTTCTTCTCTCGCTACTTCCTATAAAGCAATATAACTTCGTAAACTTGTTTAATCGAAATACTTTAGGAACACGTTTTAAAACTTTGAATCTGCAAGAGAAAAGAAATCCAAAGTCCCCCTTAAAGTATCTTCCATTGAGAGAATGACAAAGAAGATGGAAGACGCTATGTGCTGGTCGAAACATGCTAGAAAATAAAAAAATTATTTTTCTTTCCTGCACGATATGGCTAAGGAAGGGAAAGTTAATCTTTTCCAGAAAGGAAGCGTATGGGGGGAGAGGGGAGGGGGGCTAATTTATCGAAACACAATTTGACCAATGGAAACGTAATAGTTATGTTCTTTCCTGACCTTTGACCTTTGCAGTGACCAAAGAATGCGGCAACTATTGTGATCCGATCAGTCTTTGTATTGACACGTATTGCATCCCTCACGTATCTCGACGTGCCTCTATTTGATAGTTTCTGCGTGATCTTTAACGATATCGACGCAAGTTTCTTTTTTTATTTGTTGGGAAAAGCGTGACGAGAATTTCTGCAGATATCATAATTTACTCGTGCATTCCAGGGCCATTCCTACACACAGAAAAATACATACTATATACAAGTAAATATTACTTGTTTCAAGTATTTCATAAGTTCATATATCCGCAAATCTATCATAAGTTTATCATAAGCATCAAATTTATTCAAAATATATTCTGAATCCTAATAAATTTAATACTTCAATCAAGAATATTAAATTATATAATTGAAAGAAATACATTAAATTTTTCTGATCTAATAAATTTTCTTACATTAAATTAACCATATCTGACTTTTCTTTGATAAAATTTTATAATATTCTTCAAAAGAAAATATTTACTTTTTTTGAGTACATGATAATGAGTATTTCTAAAATTTGTGACAAGTCTATTTTAAGACTATTATTAAGAAAATATTCTTTGTTAAAGATAACTGTTACTTAAAAGAAGTAAAGTAAACTGAGTAATCATTTTACTTGGCAATAGAATAATATTTTTCTGTGTGTAGGTATTTTTCCGCACATTTGTTTGAGATAGAAGGAAAGTGTATGTACGACAATGTTTTGGTTGAGAAACTAATCTAGTTGTGGCTGATCATCAAGACGCTTAATCGACAGTTTATTGAAACGTCACGCTTTTTTTGATTTCAGCCGACAAAATGTCTGTGGATAAGGAGGAATTGGTGCAGCGCGCGAAGCTTGCCGAGCAGGCGGAAAGGTACGACGATATGGCGTCCGCGATGAAGGCGGTCACCGAGACGGGAGTCGAGCTGTCGAACGAGGAAAGGAACCTGCTCTCGGTGGCATACAAGAATGTCGTAGGAGCGAGACGCAGCTCGTGGCGGGTAATCTCCTCCATCGAGCAGAAGACCGAGGGCTCCGAGCGCAAACAGCAGATGGCCAAGGAATACCGGGAAAAGGTTGAAAAGGAATTGCGCGAGATCTGCTACGACGTATTGGTGAGTGATACCTTTCTTTTTTTTTTTTTTTTTTTTACCTGCCCCAAGTATATCTTGCAGGTATCGGTCGCCCTTTTCTGTTGGCCGACAGAATTCACTGTTCGTCTAAAAATAAAGTAGGTAAAGTTATTCGAGTAATGTATTTATTTGGAGAACATCGCCAGTTGCGTTGACTGTAATATTTATTTTTTGAGTTGCCGAGGAATTTTATTAATTATTATGTTGGTTAATTTTAATGAAAATCTTTTCTCGTAAAATGCCGACGAATATATGCGTCTATGTATAAAAAAAAAAAAAAAAACAGCGATGGCTAGAAACAGTTTTTATTTTTGTCTTTACTCCGATCGGTGTTCTCGTTTTTTCATCACATAAACTGCTTCTATACGTAATTCGCGCATGTGTTTGCCCGGCGGTCAGGCTCATTGTGTCGCCTTGCCGCTATTGATCGTAGTCGCTCTGGACAAGAAAAGCCGACGACATGAACGATAAAAGACGAGGCGGCATTGAAATACGGGGGAAAAAGCCTCGCTCTCGTTCGGAAAGTAGGGAAAAAAAGGAAAAAAAATGCGAGTTGTGTATTTGTCGAGGAATAAACGTGTTTGAACAAAGGTCTTGGTGCGACCTAGATGACGGATGACGAGCTTTTAATGCTCCTCGCCTCGTCTTGTGATATAATTCCCCGATAACACAGCAATTTCATTTTTAGGATGTGTAAAGAGAGATAAGGAAGTAAAAATTTAATTATTATTAAAAAATGAATTTGACAATTTTGTGCTTTCTTTTCGTTTTTTTTTTTTTGTTCGCAATAATTTTTTTTTCTTCTGCGTACTTTGAAATTGCATCATTGCATTGCACATTGGGATACAATGTCGATTCTCGCTGTTTTGTCGCTAAATGAAATGATAAAAAATAGTCAAGAGTTATTTTTGGGCGATATATTGACGCGAGCCATCACACACGCAATTAAGCCGTAATAAGGTTAATTGAGGGGGCTCTGTGGGTCTTGATAAAGCGAGCTACGTACGGCGGAACTGTTTGGGCGGACCTTTTCCTTTGTGAACTACCGCATAACTTAACATGATTTGTTTAAAACGATCCGTTAACGACAAAATTCGTTAGATTTGTAAATTCTCGACATTCTTCTCTCGTGTATTAATTTCCTAATTTCATGTCTTCTGCAAATATGTTTCATGTACTTTGATTGTATAAAACAAAACAACAGAAAAAAATTTGGATTAATATATATAAAAATATGAAAAAATTAAAAACTATTTAATAATTTTCAACCTTAGCTTTTTTCGTGCAAATTTATATCAATAATTTATGTATCTATTTTATTGTGTGTTCTCTCTAGTCGTATTCTGTCTATCCTTTTGACATTTCTTCCGCCATGTATCTTAATCATTTATAGCGTGCGCATATTAATTTTTCACTGCCGCATGATTTCGATTCCCTCCGAGATCTGACTTCACAATAAACGATCCATCAACATACCAATGATGCATTCGCGATAAACGTCGGCCAGTGAACTCGGCGTATTTGTTCGCCGTCCGGGATGTTAATTTACGCCCGAAAGAATGGGATTTCTGCTGATATGTTGGCCGAAATTAATTTTCCGTCTCACGCACACGTGATGTTTCTCACACCCGGATTCGCGATATCGTGTTTCAAATAGTTGGCACTATCGCGAGTTTTCGCATCGGACACAGTGCGGACTTTATATTGTAGCAATATATGTCTAGTTTTATCGCACATTCTTGCGTTATGGTTAATAGTAATAAATCAATTTCTAAAGTCTGCGAAATCGCGGGAATTACAACACATAACAATGTTATGTCTTTCGCATATTTACTTGCCACAAATTTAGTCATAAAAAATATTTAGTAATTGAATTTAAATGGGGACGTACTTACTAAAATGATTGATTTAAATAAAATAAAAGGCCATAGAATTAATATTCATATGAGTAAAAAATTTGCAAGATAATGCTTGCGTTAATAATTTTCTATCTATATCTTGATGTTGGAAATTTTGGATGATCAAGTCGCATGTATTAAATTCTTGATGAAACTGTCATATGTCATTTTATTAGGTTGTTATTCTCGTAGCTAATTATCATTCTTATCTAAAACAAGTATATCAGGCTAAACATTCTTTCCATACACGTGTCACATATCGCCAAGATATTTATTGATATCGATATCTAAATATTTATCATCCTTACATTATTGAGAGTACTTTTTTATATCATAACGGTGTCATGTGTACAATTAGAAAATTAAATTTTCTAAAAACTTTACGTGATATATTAATAAACTATTCGATTAATTTTATTTTTTATTTTTTATTTTTAACAATTTTGAATTCAATTATATTTCAGAATTTTTTATGTCGATCAAATCGGTAAAAATAAGAGAGAGACGCATCGTTTTGCTGCGATTTCCGCATTGGTAAATTCGTTACCGCCTTCTTTTCTCTCGTAAGAAGGTATTCCGAGAACAGCTCCGGTGCATTCCATTTCTTTTTTCGCGCCGTTGCAGCCGTTGTAATGTTTCCTGTTCTCCATACATAGCAGCGAGCTCCGAAAAGGTATCGAGGAAAATTATATACCGTTGAGTAACCGGCGTTTGCGTATCTAAGGGGTGGGGATACACTCCTAGAGTTGCGATCATAGACATAGTATATCTAGACCGAGCGTTTGCCTTTTCTACGTGCACCTTGGCCCCCACTCCTCAACACTCGGTCTAGATATACTATGTCTATGGTTGCGACAGACGGTAAACAATCAATTTTCTATAATCATAGACTGATGATTTCATTCTCACATAAATTAATCACCATTCTCGAACATTCTTCTACGCCTAAAATTCCCACGAACGCTCATCTGAATACTTATTCAGTTATATTAATATTATATGAATCCTCTTTTCTCTCTCTCTCTCTCTCTCTCTCTCTCTCTTATCTTTTTCATGAATATTTTATTATGGAATAGAAATTAGAAAAGAAAGATACGCGTAAATTTTTATAGGTTTATTTATTATTATTTTTTTTTAAATAAAAACATTACACACACATATAGAAAAGAAAACAACTGTAATATTTTTGACACGTGCACACAGATAAAATGGGAAAAAGTAAAAAAGATTGACAGGTTTATGAAAGAAAGCTGCCGCCGATAACGAGAATTCGCTTTCCCATATCGATTCGTCGTTTAATCGCCAGAAAATATCCGCTTTCTAACGAAATATTTCTTCGTTTGAAAGAATTAGAAATGTTAATTTTAGGCGGGACGCGTCTAATTGTGCGCCGAGTATTTGTTAGCGATTCGTTACTACATCGTCGACACGATAATGAAACGAGGAAATGCAGTTACGAAAATATCCTCTTTATGTACTGCGAAGTCATTAGCATGGCTGCTTTGTCAGAAATATTTGTGCGAATTGTGTTGAGTTCTTTATTCAAAGTTAATTGCATTGTCTAAGCAATTGTCGTGTAAAATAATCTGACTTGTAGAAAGTAATTATGAGAAATGTGTTTTTCTCTCTCTTGAGTTATCTTTTGTGTAGGTGACTGTCATAATATTTTATATATGTTAAAATCAATTTAAAATTAAAAATTTTAATTTTAAATTCGAATTTTTTTTAGATGTATAATATAACTTTGATTTTCAACATTAATTACTAATTAAAAAATTCTTTTCATCTAAATTCTGCTAAAATAAATTACAACAAGATTTTGTCTATTTTAATTTTTCGTTGAACTTTAAATTAAAATTTTTATAGTGAAAGAATTCGGAAGAAATCGATTCCGGTAGCAGACGCACATTCTATATAATAAAATGTCAACATGGGGAAGGATAAACTGAATTGTGTACCGGGTGTCTTGCCTCGAGCATCGAAACTCGTTTGCAAGCAATATACCCGGTTCTCTTCCGCGCCTGGGAATCATCTTACGTAGTTGACAATCTTCTCGTGCGCGCTTCCTTACTCTGGAAGATGAAGATCATCCTCCGGATTGGATTTCAGACGGATCAATTACAGCTTCTATTCACAATTTTCTTCGTCGTAGGAGCGCCCAGTTATCTTATTTTTTTCTTCCTGAAAATAATTTGCGTATTATTCTGGTAATGTCGATACTAACATTAAAATAATATTAAAATAATTCTCTCTCTCTCTCTCTTTTTTTTTTTTTATTGTTCAATCGTATTATTTATAGTAACATTTAATACGAAGAATTGCGTCTATCTCGTTTCTTAAAAAATATTCCAGTTCTTTTGATTATACAAAATGATTCAAAAATTTAATTATGAATAATTTCTTTTTGTTTCTTCTTACTAATACTTTATACATTGTTTTATTTTTTTAATTATATGTCATTGTTTTATTTTTTTAATCTCATCTTTCAAGTTTTAATCTGTTCTGTGAGATGCTTATTGCATCACACCCACGACAGGATATTAAAGCACGACCTTTAGCTTTATATAAAAACTCATTAAACTCTGTGAATTATAATCCGTCCAATGTTTTTTTTACGATCCTCGGGATTTTGTCTAATCTCCGTTATCATTACGTGAGCCATATTTTCCAGTATCCGGAAATAAACGGAAGAGGAAGCGGGACACGCCTGCTCAGACGGACGTACCTCGAACTGCCGGAAATGGCACGTTCCGGCTCGTAATGGAGTCGGTCCTTTCTTTAAGGGAAAATTAAATTCGTTCGAGATCGTATCATGTTTTATCAAAAGAAAAAAATATTCATTGTCTCTTTTCTTTTCATGTTTGATAACGTAAATGTCATAATTCTTTTTTAAATCTAGGTTGACGTAAATCTGTAAATATTTCTAAATATCAACATTTTTACACATTTGTTTATTCATTAAATAAATAATAATTGTTTATTCATTAAATAAATAATAATATTCATTAAATAAATATCAAAATTTGTTACACATTTGTTTATTCATTAAATAAATAATACGAATATTTTAAATAAAGTAAATAATGTTTTCACATTATCGCAACTATCGCTTTAAATTATAAATCAAACGACATTTTAATTATTTAATAGATTTTGTAGAGTTTGGTCGTAAACCAGAGTTAATTGCAACGAAAGTGTTATAGGGGGATGGATGGGTGGTCAGATTTGACTCGTGAGATGCACGTCAAACGGTGAAATTGGAGCAAGGTTGCTCCAGCTGTGAAACACAATCGTTGGGCGATCGTTCCTGTTCTCGCGCTCTCCTATGCACGTCACCGACGATAAGCGGTGGCACCATTGTACTGCGCCTCTCTTGACGCAGCCAGGTTTCATAGAAGATCACTTTACGATTTAATAAAAACTGAGATATCTTTAGCTGAATAGGCATGGAGACAGAGAACGTAAAAAAGTCGATCCTCGTTTTGTCAGTTCATCGTGACTTCGCCAAACGATAGTTTTAAAAATAGAAACAGGAAGCTGTAGTAAACAGAAAAAGAGACAAAAGAATAATTAAAATCGAATGCAGCTTGTGTGACATTTTAAAATGGCATAAAAAATCGAAAAAGATTCATTTATAATAATAACTTTTGAATCGAAATTAATATTATTTGTCGCAAAGTTCAATTATAGATAACGTAATTCTTCATCGGTTTTATGGAGAGAAACGCATTTCGATAATTTATAGCCGCGATTTTATTTCTCCCTAAAGGGAGAATAAAGTCGTCGTAGGAGATTAAAAATTAATATAACTGCCAAGATCGTAAGTTACAAAACCGGTCTTTTCTCGTCCGCGAACTCGATGTGCGAGAGAGCCATTACAACTCGATGACGATGACGTACAAACGCGGTTACTTTTTTTTTTTTTTTTTTTTTTTTTTTTTTTTTTTTTTTTT
>NW_021851188.1:21337-48547 GCF_003651465.1 Formica exsecta
ATTTTTTTCATTTTCTCTTTTTATTGCAACGCGTCGCAATCGTACGATTACGCGCGACGTAATTTACGAGGGGCACGTTCCTGCATTCAAATGCAACAATTTTGCGTAGTATTTTTCGAGATTCATACCCTGTAACAATATAAGGTCCGATATTAAAACAATTAAATTGAGGTTTTAACGTTTAAAGTGCACATGGTATTTATTTTGTAAAATACACAATAGTGTAAAAACAGTTTTTTTTTTTTAAATTATATCTAAAAGAATGCAATTTTCAAAAATATCGATTGTATTTTTTTGTTTTGTATTATCAACATCACTAGACATTGAATTCTGACGTATTTTGATTTATCGCCTTTCGTCATCGTTGGCAATGGTCGATGCATTATGTTAAGACGCAATAAATATCTTCGCGCTATTTGCACGCGAGTTTCGCGCATGTAAAGTTAGTCGGCCAACGCTGGTCTTACGTCATTAGAAGCGGCCAGGATGTATGAATGTGCGTAGCCGTCAAGTGGCTCGTCATTGACCGGCACAGCGTTGCGCGTCAATTCTACGCATTATCTGCATTGATTCTTATCTTATTAAAGATACTTTATTATTTGATAGCAATTAATGACCTATAATCATATCTAAATAATATTATTAATTATATAATTTATTTTTGAAAATATTTTATATATACATCTTGTTTGTTTTTTTTTTTAAATAATTAATTTTATATGTATTCTTTCATCTCAATTAATTCTGTAAAGCTTTAATCTGATTACTCTCTATATAAAACGAATCGTGAATTACGCGACGTCGCAGGAATAAATCAATTCAATTACGAAATACAATCCAATCGTAGGGTGATTCGTTCAAATAAGAGAATTGCTTGATTAATGAAGCAAGCTAGATCAACGAAGTTTCCGCGATAGATCTTTTCCTTCATCACATTATTTATCCCACTATATTATTTTCTCATTTACATTTTGAGTTTGTATCTTATTAATTAGTCAAATATAAAGAGTTAAGAAATTAGCTTGAAATTCAACAAAATTCGATTTATGTATCTCGTGTGTATCGAGGAATAATATTTTTCCAACGATTATACATGTCAATATTTATTTATTCGTCTACATTTGTATATTTGCAGGGACTCTTGGATAAGTACCTGATCCCCAAGGCTAGCAATGCCGAGAGCAAAGTATTCTACCTCAAGATGAAGGGTGACTACTACAGGTATCTCGCAGAAGTCGCCACTGGTGAGACCAGAAATAGTACGTATCGATCTTTTATTATACATGAAATCTTTCTCATGAAACGAATCGAAGCGAGCTCTCGAAATACGAGATTATTTTGCAATCGATATCGACGCGAATGTCAGCAGGCTGACAGACAACGTTTAAAATTATATTACGCAACGTCTAGCATGCTCGCAAAATTGCCGAAAATTATACGAACGGCCTCTCACTTCGATCGCGTTTTCAATTGCGTTCAATTCAAATAATATTATAATATTTATATTTATATTATACAATATTTATGTATATTATAAATAAAAGAGCTCTTGAGTGTTACTATACTAATCAAATAATTTACGAATCACATTTTTTTAAAGAGTTTGTAATTTTGTATAGTTTTACTGTATGCTATTATTAAATATTATAGTATTTATATATATATATATATAAGATATTACAATATTCATTTATTCCACTTCGAGAAAATATCTAGATTGCACGCAAGAGCAATTGAGCTGCATAGAACATAAGCAGAGTAAATAAAAAAACAATTCAAGAAATCGGTCAATAATTTTTATTAAAATAAAAAGGCAGTTAAGATTTTCTAATTAATTGGAGTTTCTTGAAAGCTATAACATATAAAAATTTCTTTCATTGTATTGTATCTCGAGATGCGATAAATCCATGATGTTACGCATCTCCTAAGTTCTAAGCAGCTCTTAAACCGATTGATATACGAAGCACCACTCGAAGCGTGCTAGTTCACGCAAATAAGACAAATAGACACGCTGATAATCCACGTAATATCCAGCCGTGGTAGACGACAGCCAGAAGGCATACCAAGACGCGTTCGAAATCAGCAAGTCAAAGATGCAGCCTACCCATCCGATCAGGCTAGGTCTCGCCCTCAACTTCTCTGTCTTCTATTACGAGATCCTCAACTCACCAGACAAGGCCTGTCAGCTGGCCAAACAGGTACACGTCTAGTGGATTAATCGTTATTTTTTTCTAGCAATTCTATAGGAGAGAGAAGCTTGATGGTGATGGTGGTGATGGTGCACAGTGGTGACAGAAACTTCGTTATACGAGCGATTTGCCGATTTCCATACCTATCTACCTACCTACTTATCTATCCATCTCTGTTCTACAAAGATCGGTATTTTTTTTCTAATTCGCTAGTTCGGCAAAGTCTTGAAATATATTGAAATTATTGCACATGGACAGTGACGTTAAAATTGAAATCTACTTGCAAAAAATTTGATTAGAGATAGAATCTATGATATATGATATACATTGCTAAATTGTATGAGATTATTTTAGTAACTTTTATGTACAGCAATTGAACAATTTGCATCTGGACGCATCCGATAAAATATGCAAATCAATAATCATGAGAAATAAACACTTTTATTTAATTTTTAATATTTATATTAACTATTGATTAACGCGCACAACGACTCAAGACACATGTGGCACATCGCGGTTGGTCCCATCGTGGAAGATCAGCGACGATTTATGGACACGGTCCGTTCAAGGTCGATGATACTTCGAGAAAAACGGCACGCGGTCTTTGTAGGACAGACGCGAGGAGAATCGTTGAAACTCGCTCGCGTTTTTCTCTCCTTTTATTCAGTTTTCATTCGTTTTTTCCTTCTGCGCCCTCCCCCTCTCGCACCTTTTCCCGGCGACAACGATTTATTACTACGATGGTCACAGCGTAGAAATGAGGTCGTGGAAGGTGTAATCTGAATAGAGGCTGATTTGCATTTTGCAGCGGTAGTCGAGGATTCGCAGAAGGCGTACCAGGAGGCGTTTGACATTGCGAAGGCGAAAATGCAGCCTACGCACCCGATCAGGCTCGGCCTTGCCCTCAACTTCTCCGTTTTTTATTACGAAATTATTAATTCCCCGGCTAGAGCCTGTCACCTGGCCAAGCAGGTTAGAGGGAGGATTGTGAAAAATTTGCGTTTGGCGCTTCAACGCGAAAAGTTTTTTCTAATAAATTCGCTCTTATGTACATTAACGCGCTCGTCGTCAAACCGCGTACGCGATAAGACTGCTGATAAAGAACACGGGGGAGAATTAGGGCATTATGCATTCTGATAAAAACATTTCTGCTAAAAACCAATTTTCTTCGTGGTTTAAGTAACAAAAAGAGAATAAAACATAATAAGTTGTATTTTTCTGTTAAATCTGATATTAGAAAAATAAATATTTTTATTTATTAGAGTATATATTTATAATTTTATAAATAAATAAAATAAATATTAAAATCGGAGAGATCAGCAGCCTTATTAATTAAAGTCGATACTTTTCTCGTGTATTAATTCTTCGCGTGTGACAGTGAATTTATCCCATTTATCCTTTAATGGCCCGTTTGATTTAATTCTAGCAGTGTTGATTAATTTTTGTATGAATGGTGTGCCATTTAATCTCTCTCCTTGATTTTCTCTTAATCTGCTTTTTTAAAATTCTTTACTAATACATATTGATATAAACTGATGTCTCCACTGGTGCCACACTAACTATCCTATACACATCACTCTCTCTCTATTTGTGTGTTTTAACATTTGCTACATAACAATTTTTCTTAGATAAATATAAAATACTTGTACATTTGACAAAATTTTTATAATTGTAATATTAATAGACTATTTAAGAGTTTATCTTAAATTATTATTAATTATCAATAATATATATAATTAAGATAGTTATTATTATATCTTCGTTTGAATATATTTCTAAATGATATCATTTTTGATTAATTTATTAGATTTAAAAATGGAATAATTAATATTAAAAAGTAAAGTTGAGAATAATATAAAGAAAATTGATAAGCAAAGAAACTGAAATAATAAAAATATCTGACACGTGTTTATTTTGGCAGGCGTTCGACGACGCGATCGCGGAGCTGGACACACTTAACGAGGACAGCTATAAGGATTCAACGCTGATCATGCAGTTGCTGCGTGACAACCTCACTCTGTGGACCAGTGATACGCAGGGCGACGGGGACGAGCCACAGGAGGGCGGCGACAACTAACCTTCCTAAGCTTAAGTCCTTTCTAAACCTAATAAGAACATCCTATTCTCTATCGTCCCCCCGTCCCCCTGAAGTGCTCACCCATATGTCCATCCACCCGGATCCATCCACCCATGTCCACCATGTCCTCTCGTCCCTCGCGCGTACCTCGTTTCCTTCTTTTCCTTCCTTCCTTCTAACCGCAGGCCTCCCTCTTCCTTAAATCTCTTTTCGAAAAACAAATTGGTCCTTTTCCACTCCTCTCTCTTTCTTTCTCTTTCTCTCTCTTTCTCTCTCTCTCTCTTTGTCCTACGACCGCACACTGCTGCCGATGCCACCGCCACAGCTGTTACGCCCGGTTCGAAAAACTCGAATGTAGAGAACACTCGAATCATCTATTTAAGCTCGATTGTATTCTTTTCGCGGATGATGCTAAGGAAAAGATACTTCTAAAGATTGAACCTAGACGCGGAATTGGAACTTTGTCGATATTCGGAGTGGATAAAAATTGTCGATTGTGAAATATGTATCGAGTAAAAACGCGCGCGCGAAGAGAGGCAATCATCGGCGAGGAGGAACGGTTGAGCTTTGTGGATCATTTAGTTTTTCTCTGGTACGAAGTTTCTCAGACAAAACGAAATCCTTGTTTGACCCATTTGTATGAGGAACAGGAATTGTGGATGAACAGAGGAAAGAACAGGAGGGAGACACATTCATACACATCTTCCCCTTCCCTGCATACCCTGTCTCGTCGATGCGCGCATCCCTCGGGTGATCATCGGTAACGCACATTACAAAAGAAAAGTATGCGCTAGATTATTCAGCTTCATGAGTAGCGACAAAGTGATATAGTACTAAAAGATGAATCACGACGTTAGAACGAGACATGGAATGCAGAGGACGACAACATACTATCATTATTCCCAGAATCTGTTCGCTACTTACCATTAAAAAAAAAAGAAGAGTGTAATGTTAGAAAGAACACGAAAACAAAAAATACAGGCAAAAAGAAATAACGCGGAGGTACGAGAAGAAGCGAAGAGAACGAGAAAATGAAAAGCACGCATGAATCTACTACATTATACCCAGTTGTCATTTAAATTAAATTTCATTGTCTAGCAAGTACGAATATTATTATACGAAGGGAAGAACGCAGGAGGAGAAAGGAGAGTAAAAAAAACAAATACATTAAGTTATTAAGTTCCAAAACGACATCAGTGGTGATTTGATTTTCACGCTCTCGCTGTTTTTATCTTTTTTATTCTTTTTCTCTTCTCCTCTCCGCAACATGATCATCACAATTTTCCACATTTGCATGCAATTTTTGGTATATATCTATTCTCTCGCATAGATTCCTTTCTTTTCCTTTCGTCACAATTGATGAAAAAAAACTTGGCGGTTACCTCCACGAATTTACTGAAGCCCGACAGTCTTATTTCCTTATCACGTTACAATTTTATCCGTAATTTAGACGCAGAGATGAACCAATCAGGATCGTCAATAGCGTACAAATAATTATTCTCATTATTACAATCGCGTAAAAAGAGAAGGAGAGAGCACGTTTCGTCGTCGTTATGCTCGCCGTCGCGATCATTCACACACGCTTCCAAAAATTTCGTGTGATCGTGGAATGAGATGCGGAAGGAGGATGAGCCGTTCAGTTTGCTATTGTCATCATCGAGCATGGAGATTATACACATTAGATCGTATATATCCTGATTCTGGCGTCTGAATCTTTCGACTTCCTCTTGCACTTTCTATTCCACACATTGCCTTTCGTCTCTTTCTCTCTCTATTATATTACACACGAGAGAGATTATATAATATATACACCACAGGATATATTTATCACTTAAGTAAACTCGTATCGTGATTGAGAAGAATGGAGAGAGAACAAATTATACGCACACATACACACGAATATAAATAATTGCATATTTACTTTCGTTCTGTGCGATGTTCATTTCCAAGGGTTCGCGAGAGAATACCATCGCGTAGAGTATCGAGATCCGGAAAAGCTCGCGGCACCTAGGTCCTCCGTCAAGGTGTACACATCGAAAGAAGTTGCTTATACATGTCTATTTGCATATGCAAATTATTGACTGGCTATGATAGATCGGGCGCGAAACAATGTATAGAATAAAATGATCGTACGTATTGAAATGAATTGCCTTTACATGTTAGTGATACATATATGGAGTGAGATGCAAGGCTTCATTCGACGTGTACCACGTATATCACGCAAATCATATCTGAAGCGTGATGTATTCCTATCGTTACTAAACTGATCTAAAAGATATATTCTTCACGTTATAAGAGAAGACTGCAAGAGACTCTAACAGGAGGTCAAAGACTATTCAAACACGCTCTCCATGTCGCGTTCGTCATCCGACGCGAAGAAAGAGAGAAAAAAAAGAAAATAGGAAACGAGGAGCTAAATATTCTCTTTCTTCTCGTATATATATGTATAATTAAGTATATGTATATACGTTGCTGACATCATATATATATACACACAAACGTACACGTACATCACGCTTATGTAATATCGCTATGAGAGACAGTTTCAACAAGTTAGTCGCTAATTACACGTGAATGGGTAAATGTTTTCCTATTGTCGTGTTGATATTTCTCGATGTATAATCGGTGTCTCTGTCGCAACAAGACTGTCTAAAAATCGCCGAGAACGTCATTTAATGTGTTGCGAAGAAAGAAATAGAAACACAGAAAGGAAATGGAGAATGGGACAGATCACGAATAGTGACAACATCCAAACGACGGACTTCTCCTATCCTCGCCTCTTTTTCTCAAACGAGAGCGAGTATGTAACATGTGTAATTGAAGTATTGTAATTTATCGTTGCCGCTTTCAATCGCAGTGAAAGTCGAGTTTGTTCTATTCTGACACACATTTTGCGACTTGCGTTCTTCATAGACGAGAGTCTTTTAGGATTGAGGCAAGGGATGAAGTAAAGATTAAGATACAGGCGACAAAAAAATTAAATATGCGGAACGGAATGATCCCGTTTGTTAAATTCCATTACGATCGATTTGAAGTTAAATCTACGCGATTTTGACATCACTTATATTTATTTTTTTTGTACATTGTCTGTATCTCGTGCTTTATCCTATCTCGATACTTGGCGTTGTAAAAGAGAAAAATCGAACGATAAAAGTACAGACGAGCAGTACAATTCCCCTTCCCTTGATCTTACCTCTATCTTTTTCCAGAATGTTTTGAGATGAAAGTTCAACGAGGGCTAATTTAGGCAGGACCGGGCGTGTGTGTTGTATGTGTGATTAAAAGTGGCAGGATGCGAAAACTGTCACGATGCATCAAAGGATAACGTTGATCGATCTCGCGGACCTTCCTTGAATATAACATCCTTCTCTTTTCATTCCTCCTTTCATTCTTTTCTCTTGGATCTATTTCTTTGTTTTTCCCAATCTAACATCAATCTATACCCCAATCGCTCACCTCCAATTCAACAAACCAAACGTTAACATTTTGTGTTCTTTTCATTTTCTGGATATTATAAATTTTCTAAAATAAACGTTATGTTTTTTTAATAATTCTAGCAGTGACTTTATACTCGGTCAGAAGGGACATCATCATCATCATCTACATTATCATTATCATATATTCATCATTATCATCATCGTCTTCATCGTCGCCGACATTATCGTTATGAGCGTCTTAACGCATAAATTCTTCGATCCTCTTCCCGCAATCTTTACCCAAGTAAGATACTCTCCTCCTCCTTCTTTTTTTTTTTTTTTTTTTTTTTTCAATTTGATCATCTAATCACGCATTTTAAGAGTAATTTGTTGTGCGAACGCGTATGTGACAATCGCGAGGGAAGCAACGGCGACGTGTCTCTTTAATCCAGTACGAAGTGTTTGGTCACGCGAATTCATGCGACTTTCGCCCGTAATCCTGATCCTTTGCACGTAAAACCGCATCCATCTATTCATCCATTTATCCACGCGACTGTTTTCCTCCAGTCATCCATTCTTCTCTCCCGTTTTCCTTCTACTCTACCATTTCTCTCTTCCCTCCCTCGGTCCCAAATTACGTTGTTCTATTTGTATTTATCATCAGCCCATCGTAATTGTAAATTATAATTATTATAAACGTTTACACGAAATAATAATAAATTCTGATAAAATGTCTGAGAAAAAAAACCATAACCCACACGGTTGTATTTTGCTTTGCGACGATAATGCCATTGTTTCTCGGAGGAGGTGTTTGCGCACGGTGACGATGTGTTTTTACGATTCACAGCAGACAGAAGTCCTAGGACAGAAGACGAGATTACATATTTGCATAATGCGCGGACTTTATCGCGAATCGTAGCGGGGATTTCTGCAATGTGTCTTATCAACAAGATATCTCATTGGATTGGAATGACTACTACCTCTTCGAGTTCGTGATCTACGATTCGCGACACTTTGAGACGAGTCAGCGTTTTACGCTTTTTATGAAGATAACGGAATTCGCGGAAAATCAAATGATCTTCCGAGTATACTTGGAACACGTAACATTCTGATAAAATTATTTATAAGATAACTACTCTCTCCTTAACTTTTATATATGCATATACACTGAACGTCATATATGTATAGATGTCTTAACACTTTAGAATTTTATAGGAATATTTTCAAAAAGAATGCATTATGTTTAAATGTCCAGATAATTTTGGTTTAATTTTATATTATAGAAATTTAAATATTTGTTTCGATTTCTTTTACAAAATATCATTCTGTCATTCTCTCTCTCTTTTCTTTTTCTTCTCTTTTCTCTCTCTCTCTCTTTCTCTCTCTTCTCTCTCCGTTTTATTTGATATCGATTATATGATATCAAATAAAGTCTTCAATCTTTTATAACTATTAACAATTAGCTTGATCTTTCACGACAGCTCAGGCGATGACAAAAGTTGCAGTCGCATCGACATAAAGAATAGAAAGAAAGAGAAAGAGAGGAAATAAAGTCCGACGAGAAAATATTCGCGTAAGGACATTGTATTGTTTGGCATAATCGAAGTTTAGCAATATCGGGAGAAATGAAAGTGCAAGCAGAGGATCCACAGAGACTCTTTCATGTATTTAAAATGCAAAAGCATATTTATTTCGATCGCTATTAAGGATATCATTGTACTAGATGTATATCCCTCGCTCTTCAATCTCCTTCGTCCCTTCCCCCTCCTATCCTTACCCCCTCACTCTTCTACCGCCCATTTTTCTTGTCGATGGTATATCTACACATATATTTGTATACACGACTTATGCATTATGTATACATACATACATATATATATGCATACACTACGAGAGACACACGGTAAATACGCGACGCGAGGTATATATATGTATATGTACGCGTGCCTTTTCCGACAAGAAAGGCCTACCTATACGATTAATCATGCTAAATTTTTTGCACAATTTATACGTGTAGCCGATACGAAATACGGTTTTTGCTAACGAGAGTAGCCGAACTACTACTTAATGCGAGCGACGAGACGCGAGAAGTGTCACGCGTAAGCGGAAGCGCGAGGAAGATAAAGAAATTTATGAAAAAAAATTCTCCAAATCGAACGAACAAACAAGCATTGTTCCCACCGATACTTGCGCGAATCGCAACCGCTCGTGCAGCCTCTTGTTGAGACCTAGATAGAGACGTATAGATCCAGCGAGTCTCAACCCGACAGCTCAGGTAGTCGCTCAGTGAAATCGATCGAGGTCCGAAGAAGCGAATAAAATTCGATAGAGAGCTTTTCGTTTGAGAGAGCGAAACTTGCCACGTTCAGGAACGAGGTTGAGAATCTTCGCGTTAGGTGTAGAATATACCATTTTCGTACGGTAGACGAGTTCCCGCGTAGAGACGACATTCCTAAGGATACTGGCGACAAAATTCGAAGGGATCGCTATTTAAGAGACTTGGAATTATACGAATTTAATTTTAGAAACTTGCCTGTTCTCCGTGATGTAAATTGTCTCTATTCTTACTGGAAGTACTTCCGATTAAGGATTTTTTTATTCGACTTATATATAAAACTAGAATGTCTAGAGATAAAGAGTGAAAGAGCAAATTAGTATATATAAGTATGATTGCGATATAATTAATTTAATTTTCATTTAATAGTTTATATGTATCATTAGTAAGCCACTTTTATTCGATATCTCTTTTTAATAATATTTATATATTAATAATATTTAAAATTATATTTTAATAATATTTAAAATTATTTCCAAATCGGTGCATTTTTTTTACGTGCTGCATATGAAATGACATATTGCATCAATCCGATTTTAGTTTTCGTCGAGCAAAAATGTTGATCCTTCTGTAACAATAATTAAACATTTTGATTGTGCTTGATTGCTCCGATTAAATGATCTGTCAATTGAGTGTAATCTTTTTCTCTCTCGATATTAAATCGTTATACGTGGCCTTCGATTTTGTCGCCGCGTAAACCTCTCGCTAGAACGAAGATTTTCCTCGGTTTTGCTCTTCTACAATTGTAGCCTATTTTTAGCTGTCGATCCGATCTTCGCTCTTCACCCGCTTCCCTACCCCTTCCTCAATCGATATAGATAAATGCCGTTTCAATCGAATATATTACACGTTAAATGGATTAACAAACAAAAAAAGATGACGCTGATTTGGCGGGGTGGTATTTGTAAATAAAGCTGTAAAAGCGATGAAACGGTGCAATCATTTCACCTGCATCAATCGCTGCATCGGTGTAGAAATAGAAGAAATAGAGTTTTTTAAAAATGGAATCGTCCCGCACATGCGCATGCTTTTATTTAACATATAAATTTGATCGAGAATTTATTCGACAGATATTAAATATTTTTCTGAGTATTAAATTAAAAATATTTAATAATTTAAAGAGGAAAAATATTTAAAAACATTTTACATTTTTAACATTTGCAAGAGAGATACTTTTATTTATCCGATGATTATCATTAATCTCGAAAGAATATTGGAACTGTTTTTAACAAATTACTTTCCTGGATATTAAATGACTTTACATTCTTTATTCATCGCGTTATATTGCACCATCACGGTTCACTTTGCGTCATAAAAAATAAAAACACATTGATTATTGCGCAAGAAAGTGTAATCTATTAAATTGAATTTTTTAATCTCTTGAAAAATTAAGAGAGAGAAACAACAAACATTTCTCCTAATTGTTTAACGAATTGTAAATAAAGTATACATTTGCAACGTTCATAAATCTTTATGAATAACAAGGCAAAAATCCTTGCCCGTTAGACTTTGCTCAGAATCAGACTATTTGTCAGATAGTTAAATGTTTTTCATCGATGAGCATATATTGCATTGTTCCTCTCACAGTCGGCCAGATATACAAAACTTAATCCTTCTTTTTTCTTTTCTTTAAATTGATTTATCACAGTTCCTGAGGGATAAATTTTCTTTCATTTATCTTTTGAACATTCTTGTTGAAAGTTTTCTAGCTAAGGGAAAGTGATTCTTCGATTGGAAAACTTTTTGAATAATCCACTAGTTAAAAGGTATACGTGTCTCGAGGCACATAAATCGCGTCTTGCGTTCCTTTTCACACGAAAGCATATCTTCGAAGAAGAACGTCGTCGACGATCAGTTGAAACATAGTCATCGCATTAAAAAGTGCTACGTACATCTTAAAGAACTTTCCTGTGCTTCTCGAGAGGCTTATAATCGAGCAATAGTAAAATTATTAAATCGAAGGAATTATTATTTTTAATAATGATATAAACGAGAGAAAATAGTCATCTTTAAAAATAGTGAATAAACACCTCCGAATCATATATTCAAGTGGACACATCTTTGGATACGAATTTTTTTCATCAGGTAAGTTTATTTTTTTCTCAAATGAATAAAAGAGTGAAAGTAAAATACAGAATAAAACAAATCGATCAATTTTATTGTAAAAAAAAAAATGAATTTTTATATTCGTTATTTTCTGTCTTAATTGTTTTTCATTATATCTAGCAGTTAAAACTTTGCTGTCAATATTGGTCGAGTGCACATTCTATTTTATTACGATATCAATTTATCGATTGCATGTATTTCAAACGCAATACAAAATTCTCAATCTTTATCACTCTCACAATCAATCTAAATTGGTTCGAATACGGCTTGATTGATTTTTACATATTGAAGCTATCATCGTAAAAATATTACGGACTCTTCGATGGAACAACAAGAATCTTCATCGTTCCTGTGGCAATTTCATGATTTTCGATGCTTACACAGGCAGATACTTACACAGGTAAGTCTGATATAAAATTTAGAAAAATGTCTCTCAATTTTATGAGCAAATAGAATTTTATTTCCATTTCTGAAAATTTAACTCTAATAAGAATCTTTTCCGGATGCTCTGCTAAAAGGAGGCATATCCGTTTGAACCTTCAAAAAATGATTTTATAAATTATTTTATAGATTTTTTTGCAGCGCAACGATTTGATAAAAAAATTTTTTTTACGGTATTAATACAATATTATCAAGTATTTAAATTTTTAGCTTAAAAAAAATTTTTTTTTAAAGTTATGCGAATATTTGCAGAGCTCCACCAATTTTAGATGGCTGCACGGTGTGCATGAAAACGTTCGTTTATCATATCTGAAATCAAAAATACAAGTTTTTTTTATTATTACATATTAGGTCACCTTCAGTCGGCCGAACGTCGTGGTAGAGGTGGTCGACGTCGGTTAGAGGATCAGAGGAACGTCGGCGTTGGTCGACAGTGGAAGAACATCGTCGTCGTCGCGATTGTCAGTCACGTTTTTTTCTGGTGAGTGTCTGTCGAGCCGCCCGTCGTCGATCGTCCTCATCGATCAATCGTCGTTTTCGAGCGCGCGACGCCCATTGTCGCCTGTCACCTGCACGCTACTGTCAATTGATCCGCGTTGAAGCGCGTCCCTTCGACAGCGTCGCTTCGAAATTGATTCACGTCATATTCGGTTGAGATTTTCGTCTATTTAGGTGCGGATGACATTTACTTAACGATCTTCTTTAGATGGGTTGAAAAGGTGCGTTTAGGTTAACCTAAGAACCTAGATTCTCCGCTGCGTTTCACGGAGCGATTACAGTCGTTCGATTGGGAGACTTTGGCGATTCACGTGACGTTCTGTAAATAGCACGGATTTTTAATTCGACGAATAATAATAGTCGCATAAGTGACATAGGTCAAAATTATTATAATTCGCGGCTTTCTTTTAACGATCGATTTCTTTATCTCGTTCAAGGTTTATGTGTCATATTTAACAAGAGAGTTATATAAAAAGAAACCAATTATCATCAATTATTGTATTTTTCATCTATGAAGTATTTATGTGTATATATGTATAATTGTGACACACACAATTGCATCTTTTCGCGCGAGAAGATGCAACTGCAATCGCATCTTTCGCGCGCGCGCGCGCTGCATGCTTTATCACGCTTGTTTTTTTGCAGGTAAAAATTTATGAACGAGAGATCAGAGAAACATACGTCGAGATTTCCTCTCTCATGCTCGATCACGCGACGCGATTTTTTTCGCGGAGAGGTCGCGGAAAGTTACGTGGTTCGTTGCACGTCGTCAAGCGTAAATTAGAACATCTTGTCACGAGACGACTCAAAGTGCGAGAAAATAGATTTTTACGATTCGACAGCGAAACTAGCAGTAACTTCGCAGTTGTACAAAGCCAGGCTCCGAGTTGTTGACACTTCTTCGCATTTTTTGAAACGCGGCCAGATTTCGTTCGCACACATGTCATTTAATTTTAAGACGCGAAGGCTCGCGTGTTGCAACGGCTAGGACTACCGAGACTATGTAACATGCTTCAATAATTTTTCCGCGCCATATATTATCTTGTCCGCCTTTGTTTTTCAATGGAATTCTGAAATCAAAAATACAAGTTTCTTTTTATTAAACATTTTAGTAGCTGTCTGTTATCCAAGCGTCTCTCCAAAATTTTAAAAAATAAAAAAATGGCGGCATGTTGAAAAGAAGTTCCGTTTTTTTTAAAAAGATCCATCTTTTCTTGTTATAACAAAAAATGAGAATTAAAAAAAGGCTTCGTTAACAGATGCAAAATCTTTTATTTCATGTATACCGTGCATGAAAATATAAATCTGCAAATATTCACGTAACTTCAAAAAAAATTTTTTTTTAAGCTGAACATTTTTATTCGAGTACTTAATAATATTGTATTAAAATAATATTGTAAAAAATATAAATATAAATAATATTATAAAAAAAATAAAAAGTTTTTGTAATATTTTTTATATTGCATCATCATTTCATTATTGCAAGAGATTGGGAAATATACAGAGTGTAATAAATTTTTAAACAAATTATTGAATAATAATTTATTTAAAAAGATAATTGATAAAGAGATATTTTGCAGTGTACTTCATTGTTTTCTTTATAATGAAATGAATTTGGGACAGAAGCCGTGACGTGATATGTATATAGTCTATTTTTATTGAAATAAGGTTAAAATTTGGATTGATTGATGTAAAAATTATTCTAATAGCTGGCGAATTTGTCTGGTGGAGAAAAATGTCTAAGAATTACAGAGCTATTCAGTGTCATTGCGCGGATGAAAATTATTCGGAAAGCGCGGGAAGTGATAGCGATGATGCTTCGGATACACATGAAAGCACTGCAGAAATACAGAAAGTAGATGCACAGGAAAGTTTGATCGACTCTATCAAAAGTACATCTTCATTAAGATACACTACATCCAGAGATCCTTCAGAAAAATCTTCTGCTGTTGAAGTGTTGAAGAAAGTCGACGCTGATAGAAAAAGCAGGATTAGTGTGCAAAACTTAAAACTTTCCTTGATATTTCCTAAGGCAAGCTTATGCTTGTTAATGTAATGTTATATATAATTTTTTTTCTTTTTTCCTTTTTTATTAAATATTTATGTAAAATAAATTTAGTGAAAAATTTAATTTTGAATAGATGTTCTGGAAGAGCACTTTTGAATCATTTGAACTTTTACCAACTGGTTCTTCGTTTGAGATAAAATTTGACACGATCGAGGAAGAATTTGCCAGAAGCCTGCGATTTCGACAATTGAAACAAAAAGTTGCGCGAGACTCTTTATTTCTCTTTATAATTTATTAATCTTCTTATACTTGCGTCTTTGTTCAATATAAAAGAAAAGAAACACTAATCAAACTGAGAAATTGTGTTATATTATCGTGTCTCTGAGAGAAAACGAGGATCTAATTTCTAAAAATATTGATATTAACTTCGTGCAATTTTTTTTCTTATTACAGAATTATAAGGAATACTGCGATACGATCATGGCTGAAGAGGCGCCATCTCAAAAGTTCATAAAACCTGGGAGTCATAAGGGTAAAAGCATTGCCGTGTTCACCAGCGGTGGCGACTCTCAAGGTATTTTTGAATAATCGAATAAATTGTATTTTGAAATATATAAATATAACTATTCCAATTATATAAATTTTATTGTTTATAGGAATGAATGCTGCTGTACGAGCAGCTGTAAGGATGGGTATTTATCTCGGATGTAGGGTGTACTTTATCAGAGAAGGCTATGAAGGTATGGTGAACGGCGGAAAAGACATCGAAGAAGCCACATGGTCGGCCGTGTCTTGCATCATCCACAAGGTAAATATTATAGAATGTTGCATCATATCACTCGTCCATGCGCGTTATTACATATTGCATCTTTCCTTCAGGGCGGCACAGTGATAGGCTCTGCCCGAAGTCAAGAATTCAGAGAACGTCCCGGTCGTCGAAAAGCCGCCAAGAACTTGGTTAATCTGGGTATAACCAATCTAGTGGTGATCGGCGGAGACGGTTCTCTCACAGGTGCTAATCTCTTCAAAGAAGAGTGGCCCGAGCTTCTAAAGGAACTCGTCGCGTCTGGTAAATAGATGAAGAATTGTTTATAATACATTACGCACGTATTTGATGCTAACATTGCTTTTCATTTATAGGAGATATAACTGTCGAACAGAGTGAGAAGAACAAACAACTACACATTGTTGGACTAGTAGGTTCCATCGATAACGATTTCTGCGGTACGGATATGACGATTGGTACTGATTCAGCGTTGCATCGTATCATTGAAAGTATAGACGCTATAGCTAGCACA
The DNA here is from genome assembly GCF_003651465.1 of Formica exsecta. Classification (NCBI taxonomy): domain Eukaryota; kingdom Metazoa; phylum Arthropoda; class Insecta; order Hymenoptera; family Formicidae; genus Formica; species Formica exsecta. The sequence goes on from NW_021851188.1 coordinate 37,706, forward strand.
GCTTACTCTCATCAGAGAACGTTTATAATGGAAGTTATGGGTCGTCATTGTGGGTAAGTGTATCTCGATTTTGTTATTGGGAGAATAATTTTATTAACGTTAAATAATTTTATATATTATTGAGCAGATATTAGTTTTCGAAAATGCAAAAAAAGGATTTGCGATATATTTTATATTTCAACGACAGGTTACAGTACACAAAATTAATACTTACATATCGTTATCGCGCCGAAACCGATGTAATAAGATATAAATAAATGGGCTACTTTCGACTAGGTATCTGGCTATCGTGGCTGCTTTATCTTCGGAGGCTGACTATGTTTTCTTCCCAGAATGTCCGCCTCCCGTCGATTGGCCTGAAAAATTATGTAGAAAATTAGAGCAGGCACGTCTAATAGACTTTTCGAAATTTTATAGAATTTTTAGATTGTATTGCTAATTATTACTAACTCGATCAAACATAAAGAGTGATTTTTGTATATATATGTCAGTTTTTGGACTGCTAAGTGTTCTGAGTTAATCTCGATCGTATACAACGTTCTAAATGTATATCCCTCTTCTGAATAATGACGTGAAGAGGAATGCGAACGAGAGATTTACTCACACTTTATTGTCGCGCATTAATTAATATAGAGCTAAATGTATATTACATAGAGAGTTATACATTTTCGATTGGTACTGAAGATAATTAGATGTCACAGAGTCTTTCAGGTACCTGTCAATAGCGTCAAGTATGTCTACAGAAGCCACCTATTCCTTTATTCCCGAATGTCCGACAAGTGGTGACTGGATCGAGGAGCTTTGTCAAGCTGTGCGACAGGCACGTTTCTCAACCAGTCGTTACTTCAATATATATCATTCAAATATATATTCAAAATTATACACATATGTAAAAGAGTTCGCCATATTCGTTTTTGCAGTTGAAATGCGATATTATTTCTTTGAGATATTTGATTATAGCCAGATTACATTTTTGTACATATAAAATTTTCTTCTTAACATTTTTATCATTAAAAAACACTTAGATTGTTCAAAAATTTATCGCAAGTATATTGATTACTATATTTATTCTTCAGGCGTGAGCACAGCTTTAAAAATTTATATAAATACATGATCATGATTGACGAGTATAGCATTATTTTATAAAAATATTTTTAAATATTGTATTGAGATAGAATTTTAGTTAGGTTTACAATATACCATTACAGTTATCTGGCTCTGGTGACAGCTATATGTTGCGAAGCTGATTATGTTTTCATCCCAGAATGGCCACCCGAGCAGGGGTGGCCCAACAAGCTATGCAAAAAATTATTGCAGGTTCGATAATTTATTTTTTTTTTAAATTTTTTAAGACAAGTATATTTATTTATATTTCCTGACTCTCAATCAACCTGCAAAATTAACAGCATACTTGCTTCTTGCAATTTATGCTCTAATTTTTTAAACAGTTGCAAGCTCTATTACAACTATATTTTAATAGCTTTCTTTTGATTTAATTACTTTTGGTTATAAATTATTTTTAATATGCTTTCTTTAAGATATTTTGCACTTAATATGAGAAACAATTATTTTGTAAAGTCAATTAAATGCATGCTATATTAAACTTATAACATCTTTTTAATGTTATGTGTGTATATGTAACACTATATATTAAGAAATATATTTACTTAAAAAGAGAAGTATGTGAAATGATATACAAATCAAATAATTAAGGCAAGAATTTTCAGAGTTTATATGATATTTTTTTTGTATTATTATTAATATATCATCATCAATATTGCATCTGCATATTATGCTATAGTCTTTAATTAGCTTTTCAATCTTCTTTTTTTTTATAGCTTATGCTTTTATACATATCGAAACAAAATCTTAATTTTGGTTTGCGAGAAAAATTTAAATTTTTTAAGACAAGTATATTTATTTATATTTCCTGACTCTCAATCAACCTGCAAAATTAACAGCATACTTGCTTCTTGCAATTTATGCTCTAATTTTTTAAACAGTTGCAAGCTCTATTACAACTATATTTTAATAGCTTTCTTTTGATTTAATTACTTTTGGTTATAAATTATTTTTAATATGCTTTCTTTAAGATATTTTGCACTTAATATGAGAAACAATTATTTTGTAAAGTCAATTAAATGCATGCTATATTAAACTTATAACATCTTTTTAATGTTATGTGTGTATATGTAACACTATATATTAAGAAATATATTTACTTAAAAAGAGAAGTATGTGAAATGATATACAAATCAAATAATTAAGGCAAGAATTTTCAGAGTTTATATGATATTTTTTTTGTATTATTATTAATATATCATCATCAATATTGCATCTGCATATTATGCTATAGTCTTTAATTAGCTTTTCAATCTTCTTTTTTTTTATAGCTTATGCTTTTATACATATCGAAACAAAATCTTAATTTTGGTTTGCGAGAAAAATTTTCATATATAATTTTCTTTTCAGGAAAGACTCACTGGTCAACGACTTAATATTATTATTGTGGCTGAAGGTGCTGTCGATAGAAACGGCGATCCGATTACAGCTGAAAAGGTTCATAAAGTAGTCGTAGAAAAATTACAGCAGGATACAAGAGTCACTGTTCTGGGCCATGTACAAAGAGGCGGCAATCCTTCAGCCTTTGATAGAGTTTTGGTAAGATTCTATAATATAGAATTTTTAATATCACCTGAAATATTAGAGTAAGTGTTATGATACTCATTTTTAAATAAAATATATATTCTTTCTAAAATAAATCTGTGCATTACAGGGATGCCGGATGGGAGCTGAAGCTGTGATGGCTTTAATGGAGGCGACACCTGAGACAGAAGCGTGTGTCGTCACGTTGGACGGTAACCAAGCCGTGAGATTACCGCTTATGGAATGCGTTCGTCGTACGAAAGCTGTGGCGCAGGCTATGGCCAATAAAGATTGGGATCTTGCTGTGAAACTTCGAGGAAAGTGAGTATCTCAAAAAAACATGTGTGTGAAAAATATGAAATATATCGATAAATGTGTGTAAATCTATTTACGTTTTTTCTGTATAGGGGGTTTGAACGTAACTTGGAAACTTACAAGATGCTGACTCGTTTGAAAGCTCCAGATTTAGATCATAATGCAATCAAGGTATTATCATCTACGTCTAATTTTATATTCTAATGACCCAAAAACTATGTATTATGCAGAGAATATTAACGTAGTATTTTAATATCTTAAACATTAAAGAGAGGTAGAGATATATATTGTGTCCAAGAGAAAATGCTGGGTCTTTAACATATAAAATAATAATGAATAATAATAATAAATAGCTTATTATATGTATTTGATACTGCTTCAGGAAATTAATGGCCGCGCATTAACGAAGGTAAATCAGTTTAGAACCTATAAAAGTCGCAAATATATGTATAATGCCAATGTGAAAGCAATCTCCCTAACGTACCTTTTTCCATTCCTTAGCAATACACTTTATGTGGACAAGTGAGTTAACGCACAACCCTCCTTTGTAATAGAGAATGTATGCCTAGTATTAGAGATGTATCATTTACCTTCATCTTACGATCGCTCCCAAAGACAGACGCAGCGATAGCATTATACGCTATTTAACGTGCAACGTCATCTATATTAAAAGCAGTCATTTAGTTTTCCGTGCATGACGTATCGTGTATCGATTTTCATCTCGTTGGTAATCTGCGGTTTTGTTACAGGATCATTATACAGTAGGAGTCATGCACATAGGATCACCGTCCTGCGGTATGAACGCAGCGGTTCGCTCTTTCGTGAGGAATTGTATCTATCGAGGTGATAAGGTGCAATATCGATGAATTCACAATTCTATCTACTTTTATTGCGCTCTTAATTCTATCTATATATCTCGATGTATTGTAGGTATACGGTATATGTGACGGAGTGTTGGGTCTTATGGCTGGTAGATTAAAATTGATGGATTGGCCATCTGTCACCGGTTGGGTCGCGGAGGGCGGCGCAAAATTGGGAACGAAGCGCACACCGCCCCAGGAAGATCAATTACCCATAATTGCTCAAAAATTGAAAGAGTTTGGAATACAGGCGCTGCTCATCATAGGTGGATTCGAGGTAACGCGAATCGCTCCGAACATTGTAGCGTTCAGCTGGATATTGGATTCTAAGGTCAACGTTGATAAAGTATATTTTTTTATTTCCAGGGTTATCAAACCGGTCTAACATTTTTCAAAGCGAGAGATAAATACGAAGAGTTCAGGATTCCTATCGCTATGATTCCTGCGACTATTAGTAACAATGTGCCAGGCACTGAATTTTCGTTGGGTTGTGATACAGCTTTGAATGAAATTACAGAAGTAAGTTATGCGATATGTTTATAAATCCGACACTTAAAGACTTAACGCTCAATTATATAACATTATTAATATTGTCTTATCTTCAGATCTGCGATCGTATTCGGCAATCGGCGCAAGGTACTAAACGCCGTGTATTCATCATCGAGACGATGGGCGGTTTTTGCGGATATTTAGCGACCGTTGCCGGTTTAGCCGGCGGTGCCGACGCGGCTTATATCTATGAAGAGAAGTTTAATATTAAAGATTTGAATCAAGATGTTATCGCGATGGCGGCAAAGATGTCTGAAGGTGTCGAGAGAGGCCTTATTATCAGGAACGAGAACGCCAACGAGAATTACAATACGGAGTTTATTTACAGACTTTTCAGCGAGGAAGGAAAAGGTTTATTCAGTTGTAGAAGCAACATACTCGGTATGTGCCTTCTTTTATCTCTTTTAATCGATTTTCTAATATTGAGATGCATTTATAATACAAAATTGAATATTTTATTATTATTAAATATCTTTCTTTATTTTTTCCAGGTCACATGCAACAAGGTGGCTCGCCAACTCCCTTTGACCGTAACATGGGAACAAAAATGGGCGCTAAGGCAGTTGAATGGTTCAGCGATCAGTTGAGAAAATGCACTAGCCCCGATGGCAAAACGGTCACTACAGCAGCTGACAGTGCGGTGATGCTTGGTATTATCAGACGTCAATATAGATATACACCGTTCACGGAACTTATCGAAGTTACGGATTTTGAGTACGTATTCGAGCTATTATACTATTTCGAGCTTTTTAACGAGTCGCTTTAATTTCTTACGTAATATAATAGTAAAAATTTCCTAGACATCGTATTCCGACGTATCAATGGTGGATGAAGTTGCGTCCACTGCTGAAAGTATTGGCGAAACACGAATCGACGTACGAAGAGGAGGGTCTTTACATAACCGTTGAAGAGATGAACCAACAGAAGGATCCGCCTCTCGTATGAATCGCGAAATTGATTACTTAAAGCGCCGCGTCAGGTAATACAGCGGCCATTGGAAATGGATATTACTGATCGTGTGAAAAGTAGTAGATGTTTATGATTAAGAGAGTAATCACAGTATTGTATGATATTATGATAATTTTATCGCTGCTCGACAAGAGAAACGAGAATCTTATATATATTTATTGGATCATGTATATCTGAAAAATTTGATTGTGTACATTATTATGGTTTTTTCATAGTAATGTTTATATGCTACATACGTCCACGTAGCTATTTATTTAAGATTTGGACGCACATTTTTTGAATATAAATAATTTGGATATGGCCATAATAGATGTGATCGAGAATATAGGAATGTACTTTTTCATTTTGTTCGGAAATCATGTTTGTGTCTTGAATGCTTTCCAACTCAGGTGAGAAATAGGTACAAAGGCAGTATCTGTGCAAAGTGCAAAGGTAAGGTATATTAAACATTTGAAAACAAAATATAAGAGCGGTATCTGTTGGCAACGATATGGTATTGTTACAGTATCTTATAGTGATGTTAAAAAAATCGCGTTGCGTATACATTGATGTATAGTGTGAAAGATAAATTAGAATCTATATATATATATAAAATTTTGTAGCGTAGCAAGATATACAATGTTCAAGCGCTAAATAACGGACTAAAATATTATTTTTATGAAAAATATGCAGGAACATATGGCTATAAATTGGAAACTAACGACGTGCAAAATTTACATTTGATATGCTACTCGAACCTAATACATACAGTCTTCGTACTTATATTTTAATTATCATAGATTTAGCAACTAAATGTTTATTAGCATCATTAGTGAATAGTGATATTATTTGTACATTTTTGATGTTTTGGACATTGTGAGTTACAGACTAACAGCCGCAAATCTTTTGATATTTCGTTTTTAACTGCGCGATATGTGAAACGTTTAATAAATATAATTGTAGCCTGGATCGAGAAGTAAATCAGATTTCAGAAATTTTTCAAAGAGTTTCACAGATCAAATATTCTGAACTGTATTTGTGGTCTACTAAGGTATAGGATTAAAAAAGTAATGCAATATTTTGCGTCGGTGAAAGTGTTTATCCTTCGGTTTAGCGTTACTCGCGAAGCTATAAAAAGCTATTGGAGAATATACCTGTCTACCTCAAAACATAATTTTGCAACGATGAACGAACGACTCGCAGGAGAGAAATTGATCCGAGTCGCGCGTTATAGTGTTGCACGTAACGTTAAAGGGAAAAATTTGCTAAAATTTAAGATTTGTGTGACCACAAAGGTATTTAGATTTAATTCTTTTTCTCTTACTCTCTCCCCCCCCCCCCTCTCTCTCTTTCTCTCTCTCTCTGTCTCTCTCTGTCTCTCTACTCGTATATTTATCTTTCGAGAGAATTGTGCAAGTATTAATCTCATAATTGTTTTTTTTTGACGTATATAATGTAGCGTTTGTCAGGTGTCCTCACCAGATTTTAGAACGAAATAATTGCATTCTCTGGTGCAATCGCTGAAAATTATGTCTTGTGCAAACTCTTATTCTACATATTCGTGAATTTACTTAAGCGTCGAAATAAATTGCCGATTTGTGATTTTAACAAAAATACGTGAAACAAGAATATACGAAGAAACTTGTGCGTGATATCTGCATTATAATATCCTCAACGTGGATACTCGCGTCAGAATAGCGGAGTACGTAACACAATTTTCATTACAAATGCTGCTACTTAGCACTTGCAATGCGACGATATACATTTAAGATTTGGCTTTAGTAGATTAGCGTATTTGATATGCATGTGCTGCATAAAATAAATAATAAAATTTTGAAAGTACAATGATACGCGCATGATATTGCGTTATGATTTATTCGAGCTAGAATACTAATGTAGATTATTATATGTATATGTAAAAGAAGTTATTCGACAGATCGCGCTTGTTCAAAATCGTTACAAAGTATATGTATATGATCTACTAATAGTGTACGATAGATAAAATAGTTCTTGTTGAAAGGCAACTTGAATAATATCGCTAATACGGCACCTGTTTAAACGCACGTAGGAATCTTTAATATCCTATCAAGAGAGGCTAAACTATCAAACAAGACTAAAGTGCGACAAGATAGAGGAGATACGCGAAAGCCTCGTCAATTATCTGTGCATAAAACCGTATTTTTATTATTATCTGCATCGGTACAGTTTATGCACATTCTTATAATAAATATTTTTATTTTAGGACGATTATTTGACAATCAAATATATATTCAACAGTTCTTAAACATCTTTTATTTTAATATATAAGTAATAACGGATCAAGATGTTTAATTAAAATTTAAAATTGAATTATAATTAATATATTCGATACACAAATTATATATCAAACTTCTGCTAGTACAAATAAAAATCATGTTGATATTTAATATCATTTGATATATGGGATATTTAATTCGTACTCGTGTGTCGGTTAAGATATATGTATATATAATTATCGAGTACTCTGTATATCGCATTCTACAGATGTGTAAGCAAAAATGTACAAATATAGTATTTGTATAATGTCAAGCTGTTATCTGCCCATCACGTAGCGCAATAAGGGTGTATAAGAGAATGAGAGAGATATATATTATTTTTAAAATCTCAGAGATTATATTTTCGACTCATTGTTGATCAATGAATTTACATTTTTTGTCCACAGCATATATGTATAGTATTATATACACATATAGTTACTGTAATATATATATATATATATATTTATTTTTCTCTCTTTTTTTCTCTCTCCGAGACATTGAATTATCGCGACGTTATCACACTGCATTCTGCGCGACGCGATGCGTTAAAGAAATATCTGTATCTGTACTTGCCGCAACAATTTGAAACTTTGCGCGGATTGATCATTGCGATAAATGTTGTAAATTAAAAAAAAAAAGAAACACGACTATGTATTACCACGCACGAGAGATGTTGTATTCATGTCGTAAAATAAATTATATCTTCTAAATATGTCACTTTATTCCATCTCTCTAATATTTATATATGTTTTTTTTTTCTATAATATTTTTAAAATATATTATATCACTATAATCGTATTTATTCGTTATATTTTGTATACTAAGAATTGATGAATATAAATGCATTTTTATTATTATTAACTATATGCTTATTGCTTTTTACTTTGGCCATTATATTTCTTGAGAGAGCGTTAGGATACAGCTGATTTTTCAAACTACACAAGTATCTGTAAAACTCTGTCTTTCGTCGATATGATATAAGCGATTGCATAATTCTTAATATTTTTTGTATTATCGTGCAGTATTTTTTAAAGTTCACTTACAAAAACCACGTTTTATAATATATTTCAAAATATAAATTGAATAAAAAGAATGCGTCTTGCAATAATCTTTTAAATTTTTAAAACCCTTAAAAATTTCATGGAGAGAATTATTAAGAAAATATATTTCGAAGAAATCAGTAATGCAGTTTACGATCAAGTAATATGCGTCTTTTAATAAGCTTAAAAATTCATTTTTGGGATATTAGGAGAATATATTTCACAAAGAAGTATACTAGTAGTAATATAGATCACGGGTATTAATTTTGTGTTTTTAAATATCCACGAAAATTAGGGTCTGAGTTAGTAGGAAAATATATTTTGCAAAGACATGATAATGGCGTTCACGAGCGGCAATGTGTCTTAAAACGCTCGAAAATACTCTTCTGAATTATCATATGCGCTAGAATATCAAAGAAGCGCGATCTTGTTCCTACTTTCTGATTGGTCGGTTATAGCCGCCATGTCGGGCCCGCAACGTCCCACGTGTAGAACTGTCAATTAAATATAGTTAGGTTAGGTCACGCATCGACGTGCGAGCTTGCGGGCCTAAGATGACGGCTGCAAGATGGGGGTAAAGTTCACGCTTCTCTGATATTCTTGGCCTCTAATGATAAGTTCGCTGACTGTGCACACTGCACTCAATTTTGTCGGTATGTGAAATGAAAGATATGCATATTTAGATTAGAGCGAGAAAGAAGCAAGATACAAAGCATAGAAATCGCGGTTAGAACGAACAAAACACGCAGACGCATTTCTTTTTTCCTCCACAGATACGCAACCGGAGATATTTTTGTCATACGGTAAGCTGAAATTTAATTTTTCACATCATATTAAATCCTTCATCCTTAATACATAAGATAATTAATCCGGGCTAGTCACGATGTTTGTATCACGTTGATAAAACACGAAATGACGTAATTTTCTTTTCTTTTTTTACTTCTTCCGAATTCCGATCACTTGATGCATAGTTAAAAAGGCGTAGTTAAAATCAATGTTGCAACGAGTATTAGATATTACGCACGATGACGCATCGCCAATAAATTGATAAAATGTATCATTTCGGCACAAGAATTGTGCCTTTGATATAATTGCAAACGCAGTTGCAGTTCATTTGCAGTAAATGTAGGTAGATATTCAATATAACTAGCGCGTTTTTTTATGTGAAATTTGGTATATTGTTTTTAGTCTAACCATCATATTTTATATAAGTCGAATTTTTTAGAAAAATTGACTGATGTAGCTTATTGATTTTCTGATTGGTGCGATATAATTTTTATTTGTATAAAATTGTTGCAAGTATATATATAGGTATATAAACATCAGAAAATATAGATTTATTTATTAGACTAATGCGACTGATATAGATTTATTAGTACTTACAGTATTATTTGCTTTGCTAATTTATAATAAATAATACTGATGTAGAAAAATATTAATATTGAATCATTTGTTTAATATATTTTTATTAATTTTTATTCAGGTTGATTAGGAATCTTGATTGAACATACACAATCACATACGCAAAATATGGATTCAATGGAGCATAAAATACCCAAAGTTAAATGTCAAACATCCAATGTGGGGAACAATGAACCTTTATTTAAATTAGACGTGCCAGTTACCATACCTCTAAATATAAGTTCAACAAATAACTTTAATGTTAATGATGAAGATAGTTTATCTTTTGTAGTGCTAGGTAAAGATTCAGTAGATGCAACTCAGGCTTCTGTATTAGCGTCATATGTTGACATTCAGCAGAAAAGCATGTCAATTGTATGTATATTAGAATATTATTTGATTTGATTTGATTTGATTTAAGTTTATTTTTTATAGAAAGCAAGAATATAAATTTTTTTGTAGGATTATACATCGATAGTTTCGTCACTGAGCACAGATGAGATGCAAAAGAAATTGACTGATATGTTGCAAGAAAACGTGAAATTAAAAGAAACGTTGAAGCAAAACACTTCAGCCATGAAAGAACAATTTAATACATTGGCAATGTGGCAAGAGGAGGTGATGAAGGTTCATGAGACTCATAAAAAAAAGTTTGCAGAAACTAGAGAGCTCGTCACTCATCTTCAGAAAGAAAACGCTGAACTAAAAACTAAACTATCACAATTGCAACATACTGAAAGCATGGGATTTGAGGTACATAAATAAAAATGTATTTTATATATATAT
>NW_021851188.1:49935-103173 GCF_003651465.1 Formica exsecta
ACACAAAATATTTTAACTTTTTTCCAGACGATTGGTACAATTCCCAATAGTACCACTGATGTTTGTACTGCTCACACAGAACTTCAGCAAATTATGCCAAAACTCAAGACTGCGATGTCAAAAATGGATCTTGAAGAATGCAAACATTATATAACATGTATAATATCTGAAAAATTTGCTGAGAAAGCATTACAAGATAAACTGGAAGAATTAAAAATAGAAAAAGAATTAGACTCAGCAATGAAATCATTAAGTTGTCTTGACAGTCAAGCTTTTATAAAAATTATAGAAAATCAGAAAAGTTTGGAAGGAAAAATTGAAGAAATCAAACATTTGAAAGAATCCATTGCTTTGCTTGAAGAAAAGCTGCAATGTGTACGTATCTATAAAGAATTATATTTACTAAAAATATTTTAGGTAATTGAATTCACACAGAATAAAGCTATAAATAATTTTGCTTTTACATTTTATAGGCTCTCACTCCCATTCAACTACCCGAAATATCGAAATCGTCGTCCAGTCTAAGCCACCAGAAATTCGTGCAAAATATAAAGCAATATAATGATTTATTACAAGAGTTAACTGAATGTTACGTACGACAAATAGAACGTTTTGCTACCATAGAAAAAAGTTTAAAAGAGATTACAGATATACTTATGCTACTTGATGATGACAACTTGAAAATGCAGTTTTATCAATACAGAGAAAAATTATGTCATTGCTGCAAACAGTTAGCCGATGAACAGGTGAAAATTATCTCAGATAGGCAGACTCTGATTAAATCGCAAAAGCAGTTTCAGAATATATTCTCAGATTATAATTCCATTTTATATGAATTAGAAATAACGATCTATGAAAATGCGAAATTGAATGTTCTAAAGAATAAAAGCGCTCGTGAAAACATGCAGAAGTTGGAGGAATTAGAACAAATTAAGCACGATAAGCAATTCTTTGAAGAGGAAAAAAGAATTTTAAATCAAGAGAAGGATAATTTGGAAGAAGAAAAAAAATTACTTGAAAGCCAGAAAAAGAGCTTAGATATGGAACGCGTATTGTTATGCGACGAAAAAAAACTTGTGATGCAAGAAAAAGTCAATCTGAATGAAGAGAAAACGTCACTCGATTATCAAAGTCAATTATATGAAAATTGCGAGAAAGCTCTGCAAAAAGAGAAAAAGCTGTTGCAAGTTTACTGCGAAGAGCTGCTGGACAAGGCAAATATCCTGGAACAGAAAGCTGAGAAGAAGAATATTGAATTTAAAGAAGTAATGGAACAACTTGCACAAAAAGTAAGTAAACTTTTTATTTTGAACTGATTTGTGTAAAGAATAATGCAATTAAAATAAAATATAAAACCTATACATGATGAAAAAAATATGTATATAATTTTATTGTTCTGATGCTATTTCCTTCTTTTCTAGACGGAAGAGATTAATCTGTTAAGATCACAATTAGCACTCTACGAAGAAGACTTCCAATGTGAGAAAAATCTTAAGGAATCCTTGCTAGAAGAGAAAAGTAAATTGGAGAGGGAATTGCAGAAACAAATAGAATATAACAAACAAATACAAAATTTTACGGACGAGCAGACTACCAGCTCTAATAATGCAAATAAATCTAAACCAGTAAGTAGTTTGAATTTTATGTAATATCTTTATCTGACAATATAAATTGACTCGATTGTGTTTCCTACTCTTTATTATCACTAGGACAGTGACAAATGCAGTGGATATACGAAAGGCGGCAATGCCATTGCACAAGCAAAGCTGTCATTTTATCAGAAATATCGAAATATCGTTTTAATGAAGCAATGATTAATTAATATTTTTATCCAGATTTTAAAATTTTTTTTCTCAAATTGACTTTTCTCGTTTTATTTATATAGTAGACATCTAGATTAGTTTTACTTCTCTATTGTAATATTTTATTATAATTCTACAATTGTCATTCAAATATATAGCACTCATGTCGTGCAATTGGCATTGCTGATAGTTTTTTTAATATTGGGTTCTTCTTTTTATGTTTCTTCTTTCCTTTTAGATATTTATCTTTTGGGTATCTCATTAGTAATAATACTATGCTCTGGGTTAATATTTAGAAAACTTCTGTAGCTTATGATATTTATTGTTCAAAGTATTTAGGGGATCATATTTTACACATGATTTAATACAGGTTTTGAATATCTCTGTTAGTTTATAAATATTAATGTTCAGTAAGCATGCTTAAAAATTTAGCTTGTTTTAGCTTATTATATAAGTAGTATTCGAGTCTATTTATAGTTTAAAAAAATGATTCCTTGCTGTTTTAATGAATAACTGTTGAATATTAATTTTAATGAATATTATGTTGAACCATAAACAAACATAGGTAATAATCCAGGGTTAAGTTCAGCATTAGTGATTTTTCCAAATCTAGCTCAAGTCCAGTGCCTTGCAGTTGTTGATAAATTAAATATGTTTAAATATGCTAAATATATAACGCACATGCTAACAACAATTGGAAACATCCAGATTCCAATAGATGGTTATTAATTTTCTTATTTCGTTATATTTAATTATATTATTATTCTATTAATATTTGATCATATATTGTACAGTTATTTATTGCTTTTAAAATGCACAAAGCATACATTCCATAAATAAATAAAAGTTAAAATGGACCAACTAACGAGCAACGAAATGGGTGTGAATTAAACTAAAAAATTCATAAGTGATACATACATTACATGTTTATAAACAGAAAATCTATCAAAATTGTCACAACTCTATATATATACAATTTTTTTTTTTTTTTTAAGGATCGATTCAATTTGTTCCTTATGCGATGTAATATCGCATAATACGATACCGAACGTAACACTAGTTATGTTATGATTACAATAATATAACTAAATAAACTAGGGTAAAAACAATTGCGTTAGAATATGTAGACTAATATATTTTAACTTAATTACAGAATGGTGTTGTAACAACGTGTCCAAAATGCGCGAAGCCATATCAAGGCTTATCAGCTTTAATGGAGCATATTGAAAGATGCCTAGATTAATAATAACTGAAAAACATAAATTTGCACTAATTCACTTCTGTCGAACAGAGACGGGGTCTAATAGCATGGATAGTCGAAGAAACAAGAGACTTTTTTGAAGAAATTTCGGAACCGATTAATACTGAATGAACCAATTTCTTTCAACTGTTATTTATGGGAATGTATCTGTGTTGCGTTATATATATACTATTCATATACAGGGTGTCCGACAAGTAAGTGACCAAACGAAAGGTGGAGGTAGATTAGATCAAACTGAATCGAAAAGTCGTAAGAAAAAATGATTCAAGACTTTTCGACTCAGTTTGACCCAATCTACCTCCACCTTTCGTTTGGTCACTTACTTGTCGGACACCCTGTATATGAATAGTATATATATAACGCAACACAGATACATTCCCATAAATAACAGTTGAAAGAAATTGGTTCATTCAGTATTAATCGGTTCCGAAATTTCTTCGAGAAAGTCTCTTGTTTCTTCGACTATCCATGCTATTAGACCCCGTCTCTGTTCGACAGAAGTGAATTAGTGCAAATTTATGTTTTTCAGTTATTATTAATCTAGGCATCTTTCAATATGCTCCATTAAAGCTGATAAGCCTTGATATGGCTTCGCGCATTTTGGACACGTTGTTGAACAACAAGGATGAAATGATACCGTGAGCGTTGCGGGCGTTAAGTGGAACGCGCCCCTTGTAATGTTGCATTGTAGATGATTTTAAAACGAAATTAAGTATGTAGATTAACTAAGCGTGTAGATTTAATATTAATTAGAGCAGTGTTAAAACGCGTAGTATGCATTTTAAATTATGCGTTTTCAATGAAGGTTACACAACGTATATAATGTAGACTTAAAAAGTATAATACGTTTTTTAATATATTTTAATAATATGTATTAGTTTTTGTAGTTCGTAGTAAGAATAAGGTTTTAAAATGATAAGGTTTTAATATGACTATTGTTATATTTTTTCAATGTTTTTCTTTTTTTTTTTTTCATTTTTTATTTTTTCATTTATGTTACTGTAATCATTTTAGTTTATTTTAATACTTAATACAATACATTTGAAAATTATAGTGAAGTAAGATCTGCAAGTTTTTTTGATATAAAAAACAGTTATTACATTGAAAAAATAATTTTCAAATTTTATATTAGGACATGGTGCATATATGTGTGAATGCTACATTACATTATTGATAATTGTATATATCACACAATGTTTGCCCCACAACCGCTAGTTACCTCATGTAATAGTGTGAGTATATTAAATAATAAATATAGTTTTGGAAGAAACAAGAGTTTCCCAATGGAAATAAACCATTCTTATTAGTGAACAAAATATATGTAAAATAAATCGAATTATGTCGCGTAACTCTATGCTAAAGATAAATATGCCAGATAATTAATGGCGAAAACATCTATACTCAGATACATCTATAAATAATTGTTACAAGCGCCTATTTATATAAAACAACATATCCCTATTTGTTTCTACGCACGGCAGGAGAACGTGATAACAAAGACAAAATATGCGTCTTTCTCGAAGATTATTGTATATATTGTATGTCTGCTCGAAGTGAGGGGGAAAAAAATGATGCCTGACCTTGAGTGGAGAAACCGCGGTCAACGATTCTTCCCCATGCGAAGAAAGACGTATGTCTTTTTGTGCTACATCACTAGCGTGCCATTCCTTCGCTTTTTCGCAAATCAGTCGGAGGGGCACGCACGACGTCGACGACGACGACAGGCCTGCTCAAGGTGGGCCGGTCTGTTCATTCTTAAAAATTACAGCTTTACGATTGCCCGTTTGATGCCCTCGCGGGGATGCCCCCATGATTTCTGCAGATATGTGAAACACGAAAATCCAGATCTAGCTAGTAATAATAGGGATGACTGCGCAAAAAATGAATAAATTAAAGAGAAGGAAATTTTTATCAATTACTTTTACATTTAATCAGAAAAAAAATGAAAAATCCAGTTTTATTTATACTTTAAAAATTTTAATTTATAGTTTTGCGTAAGCTTGTATTGATCCATTTTTTTCGATAAATTGAGATTTTTGCTGAGCAGAAGAAAATACGGTCCTGAACCAGATGCCAATTACAGAGTTAATTAATGGTCAGTCCGGGGAATCACCTCGACTTAATAGACCGATGCGTTAATGAATACATGTTAATGACCAGAAGCATACTCTTGTCTCAAAACATCTTCTAATTTACATTCCTTCGATGATGGAAAGGTGCAATGCGCGAGCGTTCATTAATTAAGGTGACGAGCGGAAATGCAGATAATATCATTTAATAGTGTAACATGCAAAAGAATCAATAATATCTCGAAGTTGTAAAATTTTCCCTGTGGAACCGGTTGATCAAGATTTCATTGAAAAATTCTTGAACTCGTATCTTTCTATATCCACTTACGAGAAAAAAAAAAAAATATCGACAAGGATTTATAAGATATAGAATTTTTAAATTTTTCCCCTGAAAAATCAGGGGAGCAGAGTAAAAGAAATTTCGCATTTCTATATATTTTCGGTTACAACAAGAGATCCATTTTAGTTTCGATATTAAAACAATTGAAAATATGAACAATTTTAGATTTTTCGAACAAAAATTATTATCTTATTATTATCTGTTATAGTAAATTTTTCTTTTTCTCTGTTGCGTTATAAAAAATTATGAAGCATTGATAGTAAATCTATTGTATCATCATTTATTTTGTCGTATAGGAAAAAATGTTCGAATACTTAATATGCGAATAATTTATTTTGATCTGCCGTAGAATGCGAATCTTTAAGTGTTCTCAAGTGCAAAACATATAGTGAAACAATTAATGCGATATGAGTATATAATCAAAGTATTTCCGAAATGTTTGTTATGCATATTGTGTACGATCCCTTGTTGTGCGGCAGGTATCGAAGGCGGATTTCTCATATAACTTTATGCATTCTGACAATTTTGCATATCAACTTCAAAATGCGATTGTGTCATTCATCTATCTCAATTTTATCTGAATTTTAAATTTAAACATAAACATACCCGATCGGATACGTCATCAACTGTAATAATATATATATATAACAAGAATATACAGTTTTAAAGCTTCATAAAAGTTGCATAATATTAACTTTGCGGTAATGCCGTTCTTAATTTAACGACCGAGATTTCATGAATCGTTCCTAAAAGGTATAAAATGACAATCTCAGAGAGAGAAAAACAAAAATTAACTTTCACTTACGAACATAAAACATCGTAAATTCTAGATCAAGGACAATTCTTTATCAGAGGTCACTACTATTGTTACAAAAAATTATATATTTCAAACTGTTATGAGCTGTATTTGTATTATTAAGTATAGTTGCTTTCAATTTTAATTTTATATCTTGAATTGTTAATTTTAATAAAAAACAATATTGTAAATACTTTTTTATAACCGTGTTGCATAGTATAGAGAGATATGTCACATATATTACTCGATAATAGCTTTTTTGCAAACGATTTAATTTGGTTCTAACATATTTACAGCGCATTTAGTATGATTTTATAAATATCAAAATTTGTTTACATAAGATTTTGCAAAAATGGCAATAGAAGAATAAAACAAGTAGAGTTGTGCAAATTAGAAACTTGCACATTGCTTAATGTGTGACGCCGCTAGATAATAATGACAATGATTAATCGCGCATCAAGAACTCGGCGTTTCTAATTCACGTCAGAAGAGATCGGTCATTTTTTGAGATCCTCGAATATTTTTTGCTCATAAGAACGCATAGAATTCCAAGAATGATCTTCATCCCATCAGTCATCATCATCCCCCTAACTTAAATGGCCGCCCAAAAACGCAATCTGGCGAAATACAATTCCAGTCCGGGAACACAAAAGTGCGTTTTCCCAGAATACCTTTTGCCAACGGGACAATACCGAGAAGTATTGTTAGATACGATTAGATAGATGTTAAACGTATGTAAATTACCTGTTTTCCTTGTGCAAATCGAGTACGCAGTACAAATATTAATTATTCGTTCATACTGTGAGTGATCTAAGAAAAAATCGCCTTAAAAAAACATGTAGTTATTCGCTCGCTAAGTCTCATAAAAATAGATTGCTCTTCTTTCTATCTTCCTAAATTACAAAGTGTTTCCTTTTATAACGGTATTTTGCATCGGCATAAATTAAGCGTGCGACGAAATAGCTTTGAGAGAGCTTTGTCTTCCCGAAAAAGGGATAAAATCAATGGGAACGCGTGGATTCGCTTCAACATTATCGGCGCGACGAAGCCTATGCGTATGCCCCCTTCGAATTTTATGAGGATCACGTCCTCGACACCTCACGCCGTGAAATCCCAGGATCCGAAATCGCATTCCCATTTGCGGTTCTTTCTGCCGCAACTTATGTACGTACACCTCTTCGTCGGTTCGTCTTTTTTCCTCGCTCGCTCCGGCGCGCGAACACTCGACCTGCGAAACCGCAGGTAGCCGATGACACACGTGTAAAGACGCACGTGTGGATGCGTGCGACTCGAAAACACGCACGGAACGATCGCGTATATAAGGCTCGCTCCACTCGAAATGGAATCAGTCCTCAATATGTTGCGACCTATGCATTTCGTAAGTGATCTTGATTCTATGCGCGAGATTTATTTCCATCGCGGATCTTTCAATTTCTGTCATGTCATCGCGCGTGTTTCGATGCGTATTTTCAAAGGCATGAAACGTCAATCGCGAGGAAAGAGTCCAATCAACTTGTCCGATTAAGATAATTCACGTCACGCGAGATCAATTACTCCAATTATCGCTGGGAATAAATTATCTCTGATATAATTGAATAGTCAAGATCAGAAAAATCGTGACAATGAAGACTATCGATAAATTAAATGATATTAAATTTAAGTTAAAGTGATGATAAATTAATATATCGAATTAAATAACAGACTGCGAAAAATGCTGCGATTGCTATCAAAATATATCAATTCATCGATAATGGAAATTCTTAAAATACAAATATTATAAATATATATAAACATATTACATTATTATAATTCAGAGAAGTCTAAATTTTATATTTATAAAGTTTGTTCAAATACATTACATCAAGCTAAATATTTTACTTATTCATTGCTAGGATTTACATCTAGGGCAACGATTGATCAAATCTTTAATTGATTAACGATTTTTCAAGTATATTCTCAAGAGATGAGTCCCGCAAAATTTTATTGTGCATGATATATATATATAAAATCACTCATGATATATACATATATATATATATAAAATATTACAAATCAACGAAGCTTTTCGTATTTTCGAATTCTAACTATATAGATTATGAATTTGTTCAGCTTAAACGAATTTAAAGTCACATTAAAAAGATTTTCTGGCTAAATTAGTTTATCGCAGAAAGATAATAATAAGAAATTAAATCTGATTTTATAGGTATTCCTTTTCGCGGTGTTCGCTTTCCTCGCGTTCACCGCCGCTGAGGAAAACAAGGAAATGCCGCCAATTGTTCAAAGTGAGATCGAACCACAGTCGGATGTGCCTGCCAATGATTTGGAAGCAGATGCCTCGTATTGGGGGTGAGTTTGATTATAAATCATTCTGTCCCATTAATCTCGATTTATCTTTGCACAAGAAATTTTTTCGTGAGTTTAATAATTAATTTGTGAAAATATATGAGATGAATTAAGAGATAGGTATATAATTATATATTTATCTTCCCAAAATGAACAATATTTTTATTAATTTTTTGATATTAAATTGCGCTTTAAACATACTGTGTGTACTGTAAATGTTGATCTCTTCGTAAGTCACCTTGAATCACACTTGAATAATACGCAATTTTTCCCGACCTAGTACTTAACTGATACTAAATTCAAAGACTAATAATATGTACGCGATCCTTTTTCAAGTATCTATTATTAAACCGCGAGAAGCATGTCTCAGGACAAACTTCATCTGATTGTGAGTTTCTTTATTGAATCGAGATTACAAATATGACGTCACGAATATTAAATTGCTCTCAAGATTTATCTATTGAACCGTGGCATATTAATCATATTTCAAGACTCATTTCAAATAAGATTCTCAACAAAACACACGACTAGATTAAATATCAAAGGTCCGAATTATTATATTTATTATTTTTATAAAGCGTGACTACCCTGAATTTGAGTTGAATCTTGCATGATAATTCTCAACAGAATACGAATTTTACATATTTGATATCTTTATAATATATAAAATCACGCACACATATTGTATGTATCCACAATACATGAGAAATTAATAATACATATTAAATAATAATCATGTATTCTATTGCGATCAAGACTTCCTCAACTGCGACTATTTTTATACGAAGTTATCTTTTTAAGTGCACTTTATATGCGAATTTTATTTACGCAGCATGACTTGTTTATAAAGACGATTGTATCGCGTAAAGAGACAAGAAATATTTAAAAGATATTATACATGCTATCTTCATTCGCATTCACGACTCTGCCTCTTGACTATGCAGGCTTCTCGTCCATCGTAATTTTGTCAACATACATACTCTAACTAGCTGCGTGCATAAATGACACATTCTGATGCGTAAATAGCACTAAAGCGAGTTACAACGATCAATTTGTAACCATTTTATATACGTGTCATGCATTTTTACAAGTAACATTTCCAATAAATGTCGAAACTTATCCTCGGCAAAAAGAGATTATAAACATATAGCTATTTAAAAAAAAAAATTTAATATCAAAATAAAAGCTTACAAATTTTTTAAAAGTACATATTTTATGTTAGTGTTAGTGTTTATATTATTGAAAAAAATCATACGATCGACATTTTTTAAATAATTTTACATGTTACATGTTTATTATAAGCATATAGTTATCTAAAATTCTCGGTGAAAAAAGATTATAAGCATATAGTTATCTAAAAAAGAAATTGTTAATATCAATCATGAAAGCTTACAAATTTTTTAAAAGTAAATATTTTAGTGTTAGTATTTATATTCTTGAGAAAAATCATATGATCGACATTTTCTAGATGATTTTACATGTTACATATTTATAAATGCCTCTGTTTTTAAATTTGGTTCCATGTAAAAAATTATCAGAGTTTCTTATACGTATATATCTTTCATACGTTTAATCGTTCACCTATAAATAATGTGTTTTTTTAATATGATACTTAGCAAAAGTAAAGTTTTTAATTCATAGGACATTTAAATCATAAAAAATTATTTAAATATAACACTTTATAATACATTTATCGTCTTAAAAATTACATAATAAATAATTCGCATAATAAAGAATTTTCAAACAATCAAATTGTTTTAATTAAACGATCTATAAACAATTCCAGGTATGGACGACCATGGAGATACGGTGGTTGGGGATATGGCAGAGGATATGGTTGGGGAGGCTGGAGAGGAGGATACTGGGGCGGCCGAGGATATTGGGGTGGAAGAGGTTGGGGAGGCGGCTGGGGATACTGGGGTTAATTTTGTCCCCCGCATTTTATCCGTGTGATATTTTATCACCATCAATGTATTCTTTTATCTTTTGCATTAATATCCGACTTCTTTAAAATATAATAGTTTTATTAGTTCTAAAAATGTTTTATTGAAGTCTCCATCGTATAAGTATTCCATTAAAATTTTTATAGTAAAAAATAAATGATATGTAAAAAAAAATGATAAGTAACAGATATTTTATCCCACCTAATCACACATATGTTTTTATATATATATAAAGCAAAAGATTCTGTTCTGCATATTTGATATATATATGATTAATTTTATTCACATGTAAATTATTTAAAATATTTTAGATAAAACCATTATTAGAAAAACATGGGAATTGGGAATAAAATAATCTTTGAAAATTTACAAATTTAAAGCAGAAGAATTTTTATGTTTAAATGGAAACTTATATATCTATTGCAAATAAGAATGCAGATATGCAGGTATTGGTGGAAGAAGAAAACGCAGAATGTAAAAAACTGTAATTATTATTAATCGTAATAATATGATTATTGACAATGACGCGACTATGTGCACATTAAAACACCTTATCTGTATCTTACAATATCAGCTTTCTTACACTATATACAATAACTAAATATCATATTACTCATTTGTTGCATTATAATAAAACTATCTATTTATATGTATATGTTCATATTTATATATTTATATATATATATTTATATTTTTCATATATATATATATATAATATTAACTTTATCGCGCGCGTTATTTGTTATTAGAGTTATCGTTATTTTCATATATATACATATGTATGTATATGTATACATATATGTATATATATATGTGTGCATGCATATAAGAAACGATTAAAAATTAACCAAATATTTATTTTTTATTTCTGTACAATATAGGCTCTTAAAACT
Organism: Formica exsecta; assembly: GCF_003651465.1. Classification (NCBI taxonomy): domain Eukaryota; kingdom Metazoa; phylum Arthropoda; class Insecta; order Hymenoptera; family Formicidae; genus Formica; species Formica exsecta. The sequence continues at coordinate 61,383 of NW_021851188.1, forward strand.
CTGCTTATCACTGAAAAAATGTACAATGCGATGTATGCAAGGTATGAAGGTATATAAAATTCTTCGCTCGCGAAACGTTTAACCGGTTCGGCACGAGGGTCGATTCATTAATCAATCTTTGCGTTCGTGATTGATCAACGATCGAGTTACAATACGCTCCGATGAACCGCGCGGAAAAGTTTCGTTTGCGCGATCGATGAGAATTTTAAGAACGGCGGCGAGCGCGCAACATCGCCGACACATTAAACAATACTTTATTTGATTTGATTTTTCTTGCGCAGAATAACAAGAAAATAACGAGTTATGACAGTAAAGAATTGGGACGAAACGGTATCGCCAAGCTATATCTCTTCCTCTCTTTCTTTCGCTCTCACACATATACGACGCACTCTCTCATTTTCTCACTCTCGCTCTCTTTTACTCCCTTTACAAGAGAGAGATTGCGGCAAAAAACTATTTTACCTTTCTAGTCCAACGCGTGCATTTGTGTGTAAAATGTATGTTTATATGTGTCTGTCTAATTTGCATGTGTCGTTTTGCATGTGTATGTGTGTGCAAAATACATGGAAGATACTTATGTCTGATTACAAGGAGATTCGCCAGCTTGTTAATCTCTCAAATCGACAAACTTTCTTTGGTATATCTGCGTGATTTTTATTACTTATTAATGCACGTAATATATAAGAAAATCGAGAATGACACAAACGTCGCGAGAAACATTGCGAATAAATGAATTTTTCGTTCTGGTAAAATGCAATTTTTTTTCATTGTGTGTTTCTATTATTTTTATTTTTTAAGACACCTCCAAAAGTTCATCGATCGTAAGTAAACCGCGCTGCGACGCTTTTTCTCTGAGAAACGATTATCGTTGGAAGAGGCATCGAAAGTCTTTCGGCGCAATCTTGCACTATTTTATCTTTTTTTCTTTTTTTTTTAATTATTTTTTTAATGTGTTCGTCCAAAAAGAAAGTAACTTAAAACCATTTGGAAGATAAAATCCGTACGGTAACACAGCCGTTATATAAGCTTCATACCAATTACAGATTCCTGTATCTTATTCAATATACGAGTATATATACAGTTTCTTATCCTGCGTGTCGCGTTACAATTGTGGAGTGAAAAACAGTAAAAAATTATTATTCCACCTGAGAAAAAAATATTTAAAAATGTCGAGATTGTTATCTATATTTCTACTGTATCTGTATTTTAAATTCTTATTTTAATATCCATGTTTTCTCATTTTTATCGAAATAAAATTATTTCTTCCTTGTTATTCGAAAAGACACTGCTGACACGCAGTTCGCCAGGGTTTTTTACTCCACAATTGATAATGTGCGAGGACCGGGACGAAGGACCTTTTCTCCTACGGACGTCGTAATAATTGCACATTTCGCATGAATCAGCAATCGGTGAAATCTCCTATCAACGCGCATACAAAATGAATTGATGAAAACGTAAACAATGTCAATTTCGCGTGTTACAGGACATGTACCTCGATTGCACGCAATCAATCTAAAATTCAGCCGCCGCTAAATCCTTCTTCGATCGATCACGTCATACGTTCTCTGATTGTTCATCAATTTAAATCTCTTCCTTTGATACTTTTACGTACCACCAACTTAAAATACAATAACAAAAAACACACAGAAAAATAAATAAATACGATAACAAAGAGACACCAGCATCTCTCTTTCTCTAAAACCTTTATAAAGTATATTTAAAAGATTGTATTTATTTTTACTCTCTCTCTCTCTCTCTCTCGTATATATATATTGCGTCATGTTTGTGTATGTGTATGTATGTAGGATGTATCTTTGTAAAGTATAACTCGATATATGTTACTACAATTTTTCAAACCCCTTACACAATTGAGCAATAATTTATCTGAAAAACGTGCTTGCACAGTACAACAGAAATGATATTTTATCCCCGTCGAAAAATCTTCTTCTTTAAACATATTTCACTTCATCTCTTAAATATTTGCAATTAACGTAATATAAAATTAATAATTATTCAAAGTTGCTGGTACTAAAAAGTAGAGAGAAAAAGCACACGCACGCGAGCAATCCTGTCGGGAGTCTTCTTTCTCTCAAAGGGTGAAAATGATGATAATGAGATGCGTCGCTCCTCGGCCTCGCACGTAAAAAAAAGAAAAAAGAACGAAATACCTTCATCTAATATCTTTATCTCGTGATTCGTCGAATGTGCATGCGACGCGTATCAGAAAGGAAACCTCTCCTTTTTTTTTACATTCGCAAAATTCGCTCGCATTTCTTTTTCTTTTTTTTTTTTTTATATCGGTACAAAACATGGCACGCCGCTTCATCAACCATGAGTATTTTATACGCATAACTCTCATTGTCCTACGTGGTGAGATTAAAACGATACGAAACTTATAAATACAAAAAAAGTATTTAATAATAGTAGTATCATAGCGTGTGTATATATACATAAATATTAGAATGATAATAAACAGAGAGAAAAGATGAATTGAAAAATTGTCTAAAAATCGTTTTTGGGAAACTTTCGAAGGAGAATGCATGGTGAATAAATAGCGTCTTACATTTGATCGTCATAAATAAATATACATGCAATAGAGCTACAACGTGAAAAGGGATAAAATAGGTAATCGGTGACGATTAATAATGACGCATCGTGTCCTATAAAAAAAACTATGTAACAAATCGCGCTAGAAGCGCGTACATAATATAATGCGTAAAAAAATATAATAAAAAAATATCTTCGCATCTAACTTTGCAATTGTATGCGCAAATTGCACATCGTGAGGCGAAAACATAAAGAAAGAAAGAAAACAAAGGACACATGAACGCGATTTTCGAGAGCAATGATACATTTATATTTCTCTCTTTCTTTCCTTTTTTTTCCTCCTTCTCTTTTCGAGCGTGAATCACGTGAACGAGTATGCTCGTGTGTCAAAAAATCGTTCTGAAAATTAAAAAGAAAAAAAAAAGAAAAAAAAAAGAAAAATGTGTATCTCCCTTTTCTCTTTTGACGTTTCACGTCTGGCTGATATACGCTCCCCTCGCCACACGTTAATCGATATTTAGATCATCGATCGAAACATTGTATACTCTATAGTGTGTTGTGGATTTATTAAAATTCATTATAACTAGCATTGAAAAATCACGACCTAGGCGGTGATTTAAGAAATATGTTTTTTTGTACAGGATAATTTTATGTCACTGACACGATACCCTCATTAAGGTGTCGATTGTTGCGCTCGAACACGAGCCTCGTTCTCCTCAGGACATCAAGAATAAATACGTTTTATCGATCTTTTAGGACTTTTAAAGTCTACATCTTGTGGTCATCATATTGATGTGAGGTCGCGTCGACGAGCGTGAGAAAAATCTTTGAGCGTTGCACGTCGATCAACGCTTGGAAGGAATTATATCTGGGCGAAGAGAAATTGTTTCTCTATCATAACAGGGACGGGGAGTTTCCGGTGGTAAACAGTTTTAACTAATTAAATAATATATGGAAATTATAAATGACAAGGTTTTTTATATGATCGATTAGCCAGAATTGCAAGGACACTCTTCTTAGGATTTCTTTAGAAGAGAACTTTTGATATCCGTGAGAACACGAAAGGAAACAAGTGTTTAAATGTCACATAGCTACTACTGTTCTTTGCTCTAGATGAGATTGACTCGATCCAAACACTTATTCAATGTACAATAATAATTTGATCCGCGTTATTAAAAGGAAAGAATTAGATATAAAGATAAGTGAGCTTTATAGATTCGACTGCGCAACAAGAGTACACCTTAGCGCGGGTCGCTTATACATCCGAAGAAATGCATGTGTTTTTTTTTCTTTTTTGTAGTATTTACCGTAAATTTTGGGCACTTTGTGAAATTTCACTTCACCCTCAGATCATTTACAATAATCAATAATTTATATTACACTCTTACAACGTTTTCTCTAGTGAGTCTCTGTCTCAACATTGAACAATATACAACTGTTGTGTGTGTATGTGTGTGTTGCGTATGCGTAGACGAGTGTATCTTACGTATACGTAAGTACGGCACGGAGGATCGCCAACCCAGTGAGATGCCGTACGTAAATACGTAATACACACACGCGTACAATATATAGAATCGTCTAAGAGAAAGAACCACTAAATTACTGTATTATACAATTATCATTAATTATCACCTAACTTGGCATCCTTGCGGGAGCGGTGCGGGCGGACGCCCCGGCGATGAGCTGTGATTCGCGGACTGGGGCAGCAATGGAATATCGTCCTCTTTGGAAGATTGTTTCTCCGTGCACGACAGAGCATGCTGCTCCTCTTGCTCGGACCTCGTCTCAGCGGCGGCGGCGGCAACGGGGATGACGATATCGGAGGCCGACAATCGTTCTGCCGTCGACGCCGCCGTCGCTGTCTCCTCGTCCTCTTCCTGTTCGACATCACCTATTGGCAACGGCGCCACCGAGTTCACCAACGTCACCGTCGTTGTCGTCGCACTAGTACTACTATTACTACTGCTGCTGCTGCTGCTACTACTGCTACTACTATTACCACCACCACCATCGTCGTCCGCACTCGCGCTACTCGCTACTCGCACCGGATCCTTCAGTTCGTAGCCCTCCTGGCAGCGCGTAAGTTTTAACCGGATCGGCGTTAACTTGGCCGAACGGACGTTCCCGAGAGCAGCGACGCCGGCGTTCGGGTCCGTAGGCTGCTTCTCGTTGACGCCGCTTTCCCCTGTTGGGTATATTCCCACTTCGTCCTTGTGGGTCGGCTCGGGCGGCGGTGGACCCACTCGGCTGTCCTTGTCCGACGATGCCTGCTGATGATTGTCGTCTTCGTCGCCGGTGGCCGGCGCGTCGTTAGGTGCGTCGTTGTTCGTTGTCGTCGTCGAGGAGTTCGCGCCCGCCACCTTGCCCCACCGTATGATGATCTTGGGCGGTGCCGGACCGTCCTCTAGGATTTGCACTCGTGCCTCTTTTTTGGATTGCCGCTTCTTTCGCTTGCCATTCTTGTCGCGCTTGCTCTTTGTCTTCTCGTCGTTGTCAAAGCCCGCCATAATCATCTTGCGGAACTTCATACTCTCACGACGAAGCTCTTCCATGCTCGGGGTGCTCGGGATGCTGCTCAGTCGTTTCTTCGGCGGTCTTATCCTGCTACGATCGTCCTGTATGTTGCCTATCTCCTGACCGCCTATTATACTGCTCCCGATTTTGATCTTCAGCTTCGGCGGCCCGGCACTGGTCGCGGTAGGTCTGGTTTGTCTGCCTCTTCGACGATCGCTGACGGACCCTACCACAATACTGCGTCTCCTGTCGGAACTACTCTCATCCTCGCCAGCTACTACGTCAAGGAAGCCACTGCCACCACCGCCTCCGCGTTCTTTCCGTCGTTTCTTCTCCATGTTCGCGTCGACGACCGCTTTGTAGTCATCACGAGTTGGTATACTCGTCATGGACGCCACGGCCTTGGGGATGGTGATGACCGTCCGATTGACGGGTGGAATTATAGGAGCGGAAGCGACGCTACCGCATACTGGATCATCCATGTTCATGTCTTGCGAGCAATATTGGCGCAGCAGCTCCTTCTTACGCATGCGACGTAGATTCGATGTGCCTGAAGCAACAGACGCGCTGGTGGCGGCCGGTGTGATTATCACCGGCGCTTGTTGGGCCAACGGTGGTACCGATGATGCTGGCACATAGTTCGCGTCAAGAAATGGGCCTTTGATCTTCACCTTCAACTGATTCCTAGAATCGGTCAAGGAAACTTTGTTGGCTTCAAAACTGGTTGCGGACGACGGATCCATCACTGACGGATCAGCAAAGACTGGTTTAGAGCAAGGGTCCTCAAAGCCGCCGCCCGCGAGGTGCTGCTGTTTGCCAGCGAGCTTCTTTAATACGTAACAGTTGCCGTGCAATATCTCGTTCTCCAAATCGTCAATGTCTGGCAAGTTCGATTCTGCGGATACGCTCGCGGCAAAGGTACCCAGCAAATGATTGCCGTAGGGCTGACCGTGGACCGACGAGCTCGGTTGGTCCACGGTCGAGTTATACGTGCGCATATCTACTGGGCCTGGTAACAACGGCATAACGGTATTGTCGACGAACGCCTGATGACCAACGCTCGACTCGGACTTGGCCAGGGCAGCCTGATGATCGTGATGCGCTGCCGGTGACGAAAGCTTCTTGTCATCGGCGTATTTCTTTGCGGCGTGCAGCGTGGGACTAGACAGGGACTGGATACTGCCGTCGTTCGCCATGCCGAGTGGCTCGCTGATCCGCGTCTTCTCGTTCACGTCGGTGGATCTTTTTCGTTCACGCATCGTTCGTAGATCCGCGATATTGGTCTCGTTCGCGGAGTCCTCATCCGAATCAAAATCATACACGGTGCCTACAAGCTTGTTCTGTATCGAATCGTCGTTATGCAGTGCGTTCGACATCGGTGGCATCATCGCGATAGAAGCATTCTGATTGTTCCTGCCGCGTCCCCGTCCCCGGCCGCGACCGCGACCGCGGTAACTCGAATGTTGAGATCCCTTAACACCTCTACCGCGACCGCGAGCGGTCGGTGCGGTTCTGGTGGTTTCTTGACGTGGCGATTTACCGGGCGATTTACCCTGCAACGATGTCACCCTGGCAGACGTTCTTGTTGGTTTCGATGGCGACTTCTTTCCGGACGACGCACTTTTGTTGTCCGCACCAAGTACCTCCGTTATATTTTCCACGACGGTTTCGCTGCTGACTTGCGTCTCTGCGATAGCATTGAGGAAGGACGTCGGTACGGTAGGCGAATTAACCTGCTGCGGCAACAAAGACGGCGTGTGCCCCGGTGTTTCCGAGGATGGCGGCTGCGTCGATGGTGGTTGCTGCTGCTGTGGTTGCTGTTGAGACACCGATGGTGCTGCCGGTGGCGGTGCTGGCGGTGGCGGCGTAGTTACCTTCGTTGGCGATACCATGGCCGCGGTGAGCGCCATGTTGTGCGACGACGAGGTAAATGCGGCGGTGCACGGCGATGCTTGCATGTTGAGCGATTCCTCGAGCGGTTTCGGCACGTGTGGCAGCAGGGATGGCGGAGTCGGGAAAGGTGCGCCGAAAGGCGGTGGGAACGGCGACGGATACGGCAACTGGGCGGCGCACGACTGCGGCGGGAACAACGACACCGCTCCGGCACCATAAGAGCCGGTCTCCGAATACGAATGGTAAGGCGTCGCATCTATTGTGCACGGTGGGTACGGTGGTATCGGAGGTACGTTCTTGTAAGGTGGTATGGCTGCGTGTTCCTCTGCGGAAGATGCGGACGTGATGGACGATGACGTAGATCTACGCGAAGGCAGCACCTGGCTCTCGGCCCATCGCGTATCCGGACGACCATTGAGCTCGTTGTAGGGCGAACCACTCGGCGCGTAGTCCTGCCTGAGATCCGAAGAGACATCCTCCTTATCTAGTACGCGATCCATCTCGCTGCCCTGATCGCAGTCTTCCGAGTTAGGTAGACTGATCAAGTGGCGATTTACCATTTCCATAGGCGTGATCTCGTCGACGATCTGCGCCGGTATTCCCGCACCAGTCGCAGTTACTTGCTGCTGATCCATCATCGCGAGAGATTGCACGCGCGATTGCTCCTGTGCCACGGCATGCTGCGCCTCTAGATGCTGTTGCACCCGCTCCATTGGGTGCGTCTGCTGCAACTGCAGATACTGATCCTGCATGTTCATATTGAGCTGCAAATGCGCGACTAGAGCCGCATCAGGATTCGTCGTGGGATCCGGCATTACGGCACTGATGTCGTTCGAGAATTGATGCGCGACAGCAGCCGCGGCGGCATAACGGTGGTTCTGGTTGTCGATTAGCGTGTTCAAATGTTGCACATCGTTCGGATTAAAATTATCCATGCTCGGCGGTACCCATCTCTCATCCGCCTCGGCCCTGTCGAGCTTTGCACGCTCTACGACTGTCACCTTGGCCGTCTCGCGCTCCTCATTTCCGTACATGTAATGTTGCTCATTATTGCTATTGCTCGAATAGCAGGGCTTTCTTTTGTCTTCAATAGTGTGATTTTTGCATGTAAGATCCTCGGATACTTGCACGGGTTCCGGCCCGCTATTATTTTTCATCTCAATCGGCTGCACAATCGGTTGCGGCTGTTGTTCCACCGATTGTTGCTCCAATACATCTACCTTGCTGTGAAGCATCGGCTGCTGCTCTTCGATTGCTGGCTTTTCAACCGAATGGAAAGGCGGCTCTTCTTTTTTCGGAAGTTCTTCTTCCGCCGGAACGGATTCCAATTCGAACTGACTAGAATTCGATTTTTTCGATAGTTCCAAACGCAATTTTTCCACTAGATGCAGAGTTTCACGCGCACTATCCTCTTTGTCTTCTTTGAACCAAAGCTCGTTGTTGAAGGAAAACGAAAGAGGTGCCGCTCCTCGCTCTTCATCGCGTGGTATGCTAAAGCCATCGTCATTCACTATATCATCGGTCAGTATGTCCTGATCAAAGTCGAATAGCTCCGACACGCTGGGATCCTTGCTGCCGTGCTGCGGCGAAAAGATTGAACGATTGACGGACTTCCTCCTTTTTTGCTGGCACTCCTTCTCGGGTATCGCTGCTTCGGGTTTGTCGAGCACCGATCTTGAGCAGATGTTATCAATGTTAGATTCTTTAGCGCTGTTCTCTTCGATTGTTATCATCTCAACGGCAGCCTGCGTCTCGCTCTCGAGCTTTTGCTCTGCTTTCTTTTTCCTATCTGCAGACTTTTCCGGCGTAATCTCAACAATGTCTCTCTTTACATCCTCCTTCTCCAATTTCATGACATCTAGCACCGCGATTTCCTCATTCATATGATTCTTGACGTTCTCGTTCTTAATAGTTTCCTTTATAACGTGTTTCTCCGCTGCTGTGACCTTGTCTTTGTTCTCATTGCATGCAGATCTCTCCTCCTGAGTAGCAATTTTGCTCCTTGATAGTTTATCTAGATGCTCGCGCTTTTCGAGAAGTTTATCCAATCCTCTCGACGACTTCTTTGGACTGTCCCGTTCTGCTCGTCGTTGCTTCATTTCCTCCTCCAATGTATTGATCGCATTCCTATTGCTAGTTTTCTTGACTTTTTTATCATCCATCTTAGTAGTATTTTCAGTCGTTTTCGGAGGTTCTGCGGAAACATTCTTATTACTAATAGCATCATGTTTGTTGTCCTTTTCGGTTTCCTTGTTTATTTTCTCCGTTAGTTTCTTTTCCACTTTCTTGAGCGGTGTCGTTTCTTTGTTACCCTTGTCATCCTTTGCGGTAACCTCACTTGATTTTCGTTTGCGAGTCTCCGACTTCGTTCTGGGCGTTGTTCCGCCGCCGCTGCCGTCTTCCTTATTTCTGAGAGTGAACTGCTGTTGTTGTTGCATCTGCTTAGACTGACTTGATTTCTTAGTAGACTTGGCCCCAGAAACACTTCGTAGCCCATCATTATCTCGAGAACCACCGAGCACACTTTGTTCACCTGACTGTTGGGATTGCAGGGATGCTGACTTTTTGGAATCTCTTTGATCGGCTTTCTTACTAAGTGACTGCTGCTGCTGCTGTTGTTGCTGTGGCTCTTTAGGTACTGTGGCTCTACTTGATTCTTCTCTCTCAATAAGCGGCGGCTGAAACTCTGGTCCATGCCGCCCGTCGGAAGTTTTAAGCTTCTTATCGGGCAGCCTCTTGAGTTTCCGCCCCGCGAGAGTCTTCTTTTCGGACTCGATTACCTCGTCTACGACTTTATTCGTCGTCTGTCGCTTATTCACGGTTTTGTTCTTTACTTGATTACCGGTATCGCTTTCAGAGGATGTGGTATTAGTAGTGGAAGAGGAAGCTGGCTCCTTAACAATGTTCGACATTTTCTGGACTGGACTCTTGGCTACATCGGAATCGCTACTACTTTCCGAGGAACTGCTGCCACTGCTGCTTTCACTGCTGCTACTCTCGCTGTTACTACTCTCGGGCATCTGTTTCTTTCCCCGTTTTTCTTTCGGCGGCTCTTCCTTTCTCGTTGGTAATTCCTCTTTCTTAGGTGATTCCTCCTTCTTGACAATTTCCTTCTTCTTACCGCCATCCGGCAATTCTTTCTTTGGTTTGATGTCCGCAATCTCGACATCCGGTTGAGCAGTTTTCGTGCCCATACCGCTCTTAATATGCTCCGCAGCTTTCTTCGCGGCCTGCCGTTGCGGCACATAAGCGAGGATTTCCGTGCCATCGCCAAACTCCTTGTCAAAATCGTAAACGTCATTGTTTTTAGCATCCTTCGGTGTCTTGTTGTCACGATGTTTCTTGCTAGGCTTTTCTTTAGTCGGTTTCAAAGGTTCTCCGGGTGATTTCACAAACTCTACAGGCTCACTCGTGGTGTTCTCCTTCTTACTCTGCGTTCGCTGCATAATCTCCGACGCCTTTTTTGCTGCTTGCCGCTGCGGAACTATCAGAGCAGATGGTATGTATTCCTTCTTCTTAGGATTTTTCATGTTCTCCTTGTTCTTCGTACATTCATCCTGATATTCTGACTTTGTAGCGTCTTTAGACGCAAAGTTCTTCTGATTATTTTTGGATATATCTGCCGCCGAAAATTCCTTCACCGCGGCTTTCGTGATAAGTACAGAATGATGTTCCGGATTACGATGTTCCTGCGAGTCTGAATCGGTGTCCGAATATATAGCGGAAGCAGCGGATGGTCCGAGGCGAGAACCGGCATTAGTACTCAACGGCAATAACTCATCGCTCTCACTGCCAGAACTGCCAAGTTCCATATGTTGCAGAGTACGCGATTTGTTGACCGTATCCAGTTTATCGCTTTCACTGCTGTCGCGCAATTTGACCCGCAATCCCCTGTCCGACGCGTTCTTTTTTGATTTTCGTCTAGTGACCGACGTTTTGTTCTTCGTCGTTGTGTTTCCTTCATCTTCCGTGCTCGATTCGCTCCCGACTTTTAAACTTTTAGACTTGTTCGTGCATTTGCCAATTCCGACTTTTCTTTCCGGTTTCGTCGCGTCTGTTTCGCTGCTGCTCATTGACGACAGATCGCTGCCGTATAGGCTCTTCCGTCTGACGGAACCGTTGAAGTAAAGCTTCTTATTGGATGCACCATTAAAGTCCGGTTGTACTTTCTTTTCATCGCTCGATGCCGGCGCGGGCGACTCGACACCCGCAATCCGGGCAAGTATCGTTTCAAAATCGTGCGTATGATCCTCAGCATCGGGATGGGAATAGAGACGATCGTATATCGAGGGCCCATGATTGGCCTCGACGACAGCAACGGCTGCCGCCGGAGACAACGGTGGCCCAGCCATCACCGTTGCCTGCTTGTGAAAGGTCTGTTCGCGCAGTCTCAGGAAACTGCGACAAAGTTTCTCGCGGCGACCGACCATGTAGCACAGATTACGTACACGTTCCAGATCTTGGCGCAGTTGAACGAAAGTACGCATCTTCTCCACATCCGCTGCCTGACCCTGAGCACGTGCGCCCGCGCTCGATAACTCGCCACAACGAGGTGCCAACAATGGTTTATTATGACCGGCCTAAAACGTAATACATATCGTGTTCAATATATTTTTACATTCGCAGATTTATATAGATAATCGATGACTTACTCTTCTTTTAAGTTTCCAATAGTTATAAATGTATACAATGCTGTCGGGATCTATATCCAATTGCTGGGAGGTAATGTCCTTTATACTAACATGTTTATCGAATTCTGCTTCAATTTCCTGCAATCTGTGTGAAGATACACATATTATACTTATTTTTTATAACATGGTTTCGAAAAAGATTAATTCTTTACAAAATAAATCACAAAAAAATGTATATAGTTTTTTAATATAAGATTAATATATAAACATGTATCTATATAAAAATTTTTTTTTCTTTTAATTTAGATATAAAACTTTTTTTAACGATACTTTAAAAAGTACTCAAATATTTTTAATAAATACATATATATTTTTTCAAAATAAATTCTGTAAGCTTCAATGCAATTTGTAAAACCATATTAACTGTATCGCATACTTGGCTGCGCGGGCTTGATTTTTTTCTTCAGAAGTCATGTCTTTTCGTTTACGCCGTCTGGATTCACCATCCTCGGAATCTGATCCTCCCTTTCCACCACCACTTCCTACGCTACCCCCAACGCCAACTTTGTCTTTTGTATTTGTTCTACTGTGCTTTTGACAATATGACTAAAGAAATACAAAGTTGTCAAATTAACTTGTAATTTTAGCCAAAACATGCAGTCATTTCGATTTTTCGAAATTTAAATCACATAAGATAGTTTACCCTTAATTTCACACCATCATCCGCCATTTCATCCTCGATAATCGCCTTCATTTCAAGCCCATATTTAAAAGCACATGTAACATGATACGCTGTCTTACATGTTTTTATACTGCACTGGATGCAAGCACCCACACGTTCGCGGCATAAAACGCAAATTAGGGCCCACCGACTTTGCTGCAATTAGTGATTATATTTTCAATCAATTTATGTTTAGAATATGATAAAAAGATAATTTCAAATAAATTTAAATGATTAAAAATATATATAATATTGGATACAATTAATTGTTTATAATTGAGATATTTAAATTTAGATGTTGACAACAACACAGAATAGTAGAAAATCTATAATAATTATAAGACTATTATTTACCGGGATACTGGATATTTTTGTAATTGGTTCCATTCTCTCTACACAACCAATGCTAACTTCGGGAATCCAGAGTGCACACGAAACGTGAGCCCATTTTTGACCGCTTCGTGTACACTTCATTGCACCACCCTTATTAGGGCATAATACACAGTCGGGTCTTTGACTTAACGAACAAGTTCTACATAACCAAGAGCCATCGGGTATCGAAGTAATGCCATAACAAGCTTGATGTACACATATGTTGCAACAATCACAAAACACCATCTCATTACCCTCCTCCGAATCCGGCTGCCATAAGAATTTTTCACGTTTTAGAATCCAATTCAAATTAAAGCGTATCACATGTAAGGGATGTATAATAGATGAATTATTTCAAATTTTGATTGTATAAGAATGGAAAAAATCACTCACCGATCTGCATACATCACAAATGACATTTTCATCATACTCAATCCCGAGTCCCTCCTCGTTTTTCACAATTGTTTGAATCCTTTCCCAACATCGTACTTCTAACTCTTCTATTACACGTTCCAATTGCGATTCTGTAACCGGCATTTGTCCAGCCTAGGATAATTTTAATAGAAAATAATATCAATTAGTTCATGAATTATGTAGATTTTAATATAGATATAGAAAAAAAATCAATAAGCCGCGAGGTATGCAGTTGTTAATATATAAATATATTTATATTACTAATAAGTGTTTTAATAACAATTGTTAAAAAATAATTAATTTTTAAATTACTTATGTTACTACGAAAAGTACAGTCACAAAAACATTTTAATCTGTTTTAATCTTTTTAGTGGCAATATAATATTAAATACTAATTATATACAGTCATACAAAATTTATTTGAGTATTGTGATGAGATTATATTGATTTAATTAAATATTTACTTTCTTTAATAGATATATATATATATTTCTAATCATATCTTTTTTTAATATTTTACACGGGATATCAGCATGATTCTATGCAGAATTCAAAAATCAATTTCAAAAAAATCTTATTTGATTTACTATAGCTATAAATATAAAAGTTTTTACCTGCGCTCGTTCACCGTTAAATACTTCCAACCAGGCAATATCAGTATCGTCAAGGTCATAAGCACAAGCTTTCTCTGCTCTTGCTGGAGTATTACTTAAATGATGATCTTCTGAGTTAAAATAATCATCACGGGATATTCTTACGAATTTTTTAGGCCTGAAACAAACACGAGACGATTTCGTTATATTGCACTTTAGTAATTTTAGCAATCAGCATCTCAAATGCACAGTATAAAACACTCACAATTTGAATTCAGTTTGTAACTTCAATGGAGATGTTTCCGTAACAGTAACCGTCGGTTCGGGAAGAGAATCCGGATTAACTGGTACTTGAACACCTCTTTCCCACTCCTGTTTCCATTGATCAGTTATAACCCAATATTCGTTTGGACTTAATGGTTCACTATCTGGCAATTTCATAGCGCTGATCAGATCTTTGCGAAATAACTCTGCCGGGGCTTCAGCGGACGATCGATTGTATATGCTGGGAATCTTGATATCACTGACAGGTCGGGCGGTCCAGGGTGCCCCTCCTTGGCTGGATGACGCCATCGTTTCCTCCTCTTCAGAGGGGCCCATGGTCGCTGCCAATGCCGATGAACCAGTGGCAGCTGGGCCCAATCTACACTTGCGCCTCTTAATAGCGCCCGGACAAGACGCCAGATCATTGTCGTTTCTATGCCTCTTGCCTCGTTGTGCCATTCTACTATGCCAAATAAGCTAGTGGTACGTGGCACATGCAGGTAAACTGTATGCACCCTGAAACAATACAGTCAAGTATGTGAGTACATTTCTTTCCTCCGCAAGGTATACTTTATAAGATATTATATATAAACAGAAAAATAAACTTACTACATAGTTATCCATATATTTATTATCTGGAAAGCAGATTTTCTTCAGAACTGAAACATAAAGAAAGAATGTATATCAATACAAACAGATAATTTTATTTGTTAGTTAAATAACAAATAATACTTGATAGAAAACAAATTTTGACAGAAAATAATTTTATAAAATCATATTAGAGATTATATACTGCAATTCATTTCATTAATATGTATAAAATGTGATATATAATAATTTTAATTATATTTGTTTTACTTATTTAGTTTATGCTTTTCATAAAAATTTACAGTTAATATGTAATAACTTACATAAGGATAAGTAAATTCAGATTTAAAATAAAAATTATTAGCTTCATTAATTAGCCTCATCTTATTTCTTTTAAAAATCTTGTAATTGACAACTTTCATTTGATAAATTACCCTTATTTTTTCAATACTCCTTATAAAATACAATTAGGGAATGATATAAATATTAAACAGAAAAAGAAAATATGATAATAAGTGCATACAAAGAGAAATACATGGTACAGGAGCCATGTACAACAAATAAAATATAAAAAATATACAATCGAATAAAGTATACAATCGAGAAAGGATTGAAAACATAGTAATAGTACAATTTATAAATAATTAACCACGAAGGATAATAGAACAGAAAGAATTAGTGTAGAAAAACAATAGCGCTTTAATTGCAGTTCCAAAAGAAGGCATTCGAGTGAATCGTGTATGTCACATTATGCATAAATGTCAGTGTACTATATAGCGATAGCAACAAGGGATGAAATGTTCTCATTACATGTGATTTCTGCGCACAGAGAGTAAAGGTCAATAACACTACAACAATGTCAAAGTGTAAGAAATAGATTTTGAATTGCGCACACAGCCAGCACCCTGGACAGCAACATTTAGCATTTTAGCAACACCCGGCCAGCACGGAGGCATTTTTCAATTTGACACGACGTTAAGTAGCGCCGGTTGTTTGTTGTGTTTCCGGTCGGCAATAAACAGCGTGTCCCGCGGTGGCTGACTGCGCGCGCGATCTCTCCAACACACACCGTTGCCTCTGCTGGGGAAAGAGAAGAGGTTATAAAAAAAAAAAACGCAGGTCCGCGGGCGAACGCGGCGATTCGACAACGGCCGGATTCAGCGGGGGCGACGTTCGGCGTGGCGTTCACCGTGACGGGGACGCGCGACGCATCGCATCGCATCGCGCGGCGACGCGACAACGACGTCGTGGCGTCAGCCCGAGGCGACAATCGCGACGATCCCGAACGCCGTTCGCGTATCACCTCGCGATTCATGTAAACATTGACTGTAGCAGAGAGAACGGGGCGCCTGCGATCCGCGCTTCCGCGGATCGCTACCCGAGCGACAATAAGGGCACACTCATCACACTCACTGCACGTGTCGACGGTCGAGCGGGCCGCGGGCGGCGTTAAATCTCATTGTATACACGGCGGATCACGGTCGGCAAGGGCGATTGATGCAATTGCGTACATCTACGAGAATGCTCACGGCTCCATTACGTTGCTGCTGCTGGTGCTGCTGGTGCTCCTGCTGCTGCTGCTGCTGCTGCCCGACAACATTGACAATACAGATGGCAGCAACGTCGCGCGCACTCCACACTACGAGTCTCCCCCGCGCACGCACGCACGTACACACGTCCACTACGCGCGCGCGCGCACGCTCTCATACATACACACAACGTACACACACGCATACACACATACACTAGGGGAAGACCATTAAATACCTTATTATTGATCTATTAGCCGGATATATTTCCGCGCGCGAGGCGGCACGTGATTGCGAGCGGGCGTGAAACCGGCCGCGGGGCCGCCGGCAATCGCCGTGCGCGCTCCCGAGCCGCCGCGTTCACGCCGACGGGCTGCTGCCTGCAAGTGCGTAACGGCCTCGTCCTCTCTCTCTCTCTCTCCCTGTCACGGCAGCCTAACCAACATGTCCTCATTAGCGATTCCAGGCGGGCGGCACAGGCAAGTCCGTTACTCACTCCGCCGGCGGGTCCGCGCGTTACCCCGGCTACTCGGGGCTACTTTCGACGGCCGGCCGCGATACGGCGAACGCTCGTGTTTGATCGCGGTACGCACCAAATCAATATTATATTTACATAAAAGTGAATACTGGCGTTTGGCGCCATCATGCCTGAAAAAATAACTGTGGAAGTACGATGTCACGTGACCGACCCAGCGAGATCTCGCGATCTCGCCCGCGCACGGGTCACGGGGCCGCCACGAGATCGGACAACTGACAGGTGTTGAGCGGGACCGATCAGCGCGCTACCTGTCAATACGCTAATGTTACCTACGCGCACGGATGAGAAACACTCGCGTCGCGTTCATTGGCCATCGGCTGGGAAATTTTCTGCTGTTTCGAAAATATCCTGCGACCAATTGGTAGATCCGATCGATAATGGATAATGCAGGATATCCAATGGAAGAGCTTGTTTTCTAGTGATTTTAACTAGCAATATTTTGGGATTTAGAAACGAAAGTTTTCCGTTGGTTATCGAACGTTAGTGTTGGATCCTGCATTTCGGAGCGCGAATATTCGTATCTATATAAATTATTCTTCGTGCCGTTGACTTTATTTATGCGTTGTTGCGTTGCCGCATGTCCTATGTATTTCTTGATTTTTATGTGCGGGAAACGTTGAATGAAAAGCATAAGCGCAAAGATTTTTTTCTTTTTGCATTATTTTGGATAAATAATAAGAAAATATGGATCAGGTATCCACGTTAATGTATAATACGTTAATTTATATGTTTACGAGATATGTTTACATGATATGTTATGACAAGTAAATATGCAAAATATTTATTTTTCAATATAATATATGCACATGCCGATTTCAATTAAAATTTCATGTACACATGTATATTTTACTGTATGAAACAAGAATATAATAATTTAAAAAACATTATAATAAATTTACTAACCTTAAAGAGCGCTGACCTATAATTCTTTTTATATACCGATGGCTTTACTATATTCTTACTTTATAGACTAAAATACATTTCATTGAAATCAGAAAAGAGAGCGCGAATTTTCTTCATTATGAATATAAATTACGTCTTGTTTTCTTCCCCAGCAATTATATTTTTATAATATTACTTCTAAAGAACTTTTGAAAGCAACAAATATATTAATACGTCACATATTTTGAATTTTGAATTGTATTTGATTACATCACACATTTCTTACATCTGTGTTGACTTTTGCAGGACTTAAAAGCTAAAATTGATCAAGCTTGTCGAACTGCAGAGGAATTTACAAAACTGTATTATGAATATCTAGACAAGCGGAGATATGTAAGTAACAATAATATACTGTCAAACATATTTTTTCTTTGTTGATTGTACATGAACTGTACATATAATTTTAGCTGATTTCAAGAATGTATATGGAGACTGCTACTTTGATGTGGAACGGAAATGGAGTAGTAGGCAAAGACAATATACAAAAGTTCTGGACAGATCTGCCGTCTTCAGAGCATACCGTTACTACTCTCGATGCTCAGCCAATTACAGGTAAATGTTAGTAATCATATCACACTCTAGCATTCTTGACTATAAAAATATCAGACAAGTAAAAATATTCAAAAATATTAGATCTGTTACATTTTATTTTATATCTCAATTTTTATGACTCAAGTTTCTTTTTCTGATAAAATTTCTCTTTTGTCACATATAAATAAATATTTTGAATGTTCTCTTATTTTAATACTTTTATTAAGATGTGATATCTGCTAAATTTATCTCGCTGTTTGAAACACTTAAGTAGATAATTTGTATTGAAATATTAAACTGTAATATGTTAATAGGCCCAGAGGTAGCAAATCAATTAACATTTCTCGTCAAAGTTGGTGGACAAGTAAAGTACGAAGAAAAAGGTCCCAAGCCATTTAATCAAACCTTTCTAATTACGGCTATGGGTGATAAGTGGAAGATTGTAAGCGATTGTTTCCGAACGCAAGAATTACTAGGTAGTAATACAAATTAACAGCACCAATCATAAATAAGTTTTAAAACTGTACTGTTTTGTATACTGTGATAGATATCTAATTTATAATAAACATGTATAAAAAACTAATAATATAAACATATACATATATATTGCATGATAGTGTAATAACATAAAACGTACAAATTTGATGGTACATATTGGTATGCGGGACCAAACTATGAGCCATTCAAACTAAGAAAAAAACAACATAATTCGGTAATTATTTTTATTTTTATTTTCAATCAATGTATAAAGCAATATTAAAATTTTGTATTAGTGAATCAGTACGTTGGTCGATTCTTTAGGAGAGTAATTTTACATCAAAAAATTAAAAATAAATACAAGAGAGTATGGTATAAATAGACATAAAATTACTATAATACATATTATATAGAACATTAATTTTAGTATCTCTTTTAATAATACAATTTTATTCGAATAAACGTCTGCTGACTAAAATTCATTTGTATAACTATTATCGTTTCTGTTGAGCATGATTCTCTTTTGATAAAAAGAAGAAAGATAAAGAGAGGGCTTGATTAGTTTATCACAGGTACAAAAGATATATAAAGAAACTTGGGAGGTTGAAACCAAAAGAAAGAATACATTTACATGATTAAAAGATTACTACTTTGAATTCAATATATATACTACTAGCCGCGTAATACCGCGCGCGCGCGTATGATATAGGCAGTGTCATATAAGAAATAGGTTGTTGGTGACTTATTTTCTGTTTCTATTGCATTCTTCTTTAGTGTCAAGCACGAACTTGAAATGAAGTATAAGCCTGAAAACTTCCATAAAATCAGTTCTCAGAACATTATCAGAGCAATAGCTCTTTACAGTCAATATATTACAAACTATAAAACTTGGCCTACTTGTTCTCCATAAAAATGCCAACACTATCAAATTCTAACTATATGCACAAAACTTTGTAAAACATGTCATCACAAACAAATTTAATATTTCAAATACAATATTTATATTTCTCTTTTTTCTTTAAAATATCTATTCTTTAAAAACATAAATGAAGATAAGAGAGAGATATAAATGCTTATACAAAATAATAAGTGCAAGCAAATGCATGATGCTTAAAAATCTCCATTGTATGTAGGGAATATTGTACGGACAAAGGTAATGTATATTATATATTATTATTTGTCCGTTACTTTGTTACTAACGTTCTCACTTCATTCTGATGTACAAGTTTATCGATTAAGATGCACTTTCTATAAGTTACATTATGAATCAATTGTTCACATGGATGTCTTCAGGCGAATATTTCCTTTTACTATTGTGCTTTTTGGAAGAACTATACCATATGAATGGATAAAAACGAAGCACACGACACTCAAGAGCTGTTTGATTAATTACATTCGATTTTTTGTTGTATTTGAGTATAATTTATGTAGGCGTACGATTATCGCATGTGTATAGCTGTTATATATCCAACTTACTCTATACAAATACAAAATCGTTTATATATTGTCCCAGAATACACATGAAACGACTTACGACTTAGGTGTTCTGTATTTATATATATATACATATATATATATATGTATTTATATATATGTATATATAAATATATATTGTAATATGTATATTGTCTAGTCTAAAAATCTCGCGTAATAATAATATATATATATGTATATTACTAAGCACGACGTGTGTATAAAATTACATGTAAAACGAAACGATTTACGCGATACGTAAGCGACTCGAGGATATAGAGTTAGCGTGCGATGACTCTTGCATTCGCGTTACGCTTTTGCTCCGATGCCAATACTCCAATTATATACTCTACTGACAATGAGAATTCGCGCATGATCGGTGTGTATGTATGTGTGTTATATATTCCATAGAGTTATTATATAATCATCACATTTACTTATCCGTTTATATGAAAATCGTCGTACGTCTCGACATAAAAATTCAATCATGCAAAGGTGTATATTCCTTTTTTTTTTTTTTGTCTTAAGGCCGTATTTTTCTGCCAGGCCTGGTGAGCACACACGATAGTAGTGTGATCTCCCAAAGATCTTCCAAAAAATACGAATGATATACACAGGCGGAATTGTAAATGTATACGAACTTAGTTTGCTACGCGCAAAATTCCGTCTGAATTGTATGTTGCCTCTGCGTGTCGGGAGATATACCGGCGATCATTTGACTTGTGCAACTTTGGATTAATCCCCTCTCCTCCCTCTAACGATCGCGAAATCGTATTATCGATTAACTTATTCACACTAGCTCATTCTTATATATTCGCTCGGAAATTAATTGCTATGTTTCCAAAAAAGGACCTCAATCTTTGATAAAACCTTACTTAGTGTATGCGTGTGTGTGTGACTTAGATATATATTTATATAAATTTATGTATACTCTATACGCCCACGGATCCGATGAGATAAAGATAGAAAGAGAAAGAGATAGAAGAGTGAGGAGAATGATGAATTCTACGATTCAACGAGAAACACCACGACAGGAACGGGAGAATGACGGAGGGAAATGTTCGCAGGAGGAGATGCTCGTTTTGATTTTTTAATCCGCCGGCGATTCGTGTGCAGCTTTACCTCTGCACCGTGTTTATTACGTCTTTTATCGTGTTCTGCACATCGCACAAGAGTCTCGTGTTCTCAGTGATGTTGCGCGTGCCGGCGGCCCGTAATTGCCTCGCTTGTAGTTCGAGTCGAGTGAGTAGGTCGCGGAATTGGAACCTCGCGTGCGGCGCGATTGCCGTGTCAGTCAGATTGACGCACATACCGTGCAACAGGCCGACTTTATCGGACAGCTGCAACCAACTGGCCATGACAATGGTGGGGCTGCCTTTCAAGTTAAGAATACTGTTCTCGATGACATTCGAGATCTCCATCACGCTATGCTTTGCCCCTTTCGATTCACCACCAGTCTGTTTACCGCCACCGTCATCATCAATGCCTTGGGACGATGACTTGTTGCAGTTTGGTGTGGCGTATATCGAGGAACCAAAGTGTTTACTGGATGGTCCAAGTGGTTTTAACGGTTTGGCCGGCACAATCGGTTTCTCCATCTCTGAGGACGATGACGTTGGAGGCCATATTCGCGAGTCGCCCTTGCTGGTTGAGCTCCTGGTCGAGGCGTTGCTATGATCCTCCGGCGAATCTTCGTTCGCAATGTCGTCCTGCTTGCTACTCGCCCCTCTCACATTTAATTTAGGACTAAGTGGTTGGTTATCACAAGAAGCCTCCTTATTCTCCCACAATTTTTTTAGGCTACTAATACTTCCGGTGCTGCGGCGCTTATCGTCGTTTGCATCATCCACGCCAGACGATGAATCCGCCGAATCTACGACATTACTCCCCTGTGCGTTGTCATCGAAACGCGACGATTTGCCCCTCTCTTCCGCCGCGGCTTTTTCCTTATCAACGTTGTCCACCTTCCGCAACCGAGCTTTAAAATCGATTATCTGATTATCCGGATTTTCTTCCTTCTGCGGATTACTTCTCTTATCCACCCTCTTCAATTTGAAACCTACGCTAGTCGCGCTTAATATATGGCCCTCGGTGATCGGCGAAGTTATCATCGGGATCTCTTTGTGAGTATTGTTCTTCTCAGGGAATATACTACTTTGCGTATTTACGTGAATGTGCTCCTGAATGTTTCCGGACACATCGTTGTTCTTCAACATTGCAATCGCGTATTCACTCGGAACAATATGTTGCTTGTTGGTAGAATCCATGCTAAAACTGGCGCACAACTCGGACAGAAGCTGCGACGCTGGATCAAGCGGCGCTGACGGAAGCCCGCTGCTACTAACGTTGCTGCCGATCTTCTTCGCAGAACTGCTACTACTACCTTGTTTCATATCTGCGCTCTGCTTAATCTCGTTGATCAGCTTAAGTTCCAGCATCTCTTTCATGCCTGGTTTGGATTCGAAGGTGTCCAAAGATGTACCGGTAGCGCTTACCGCGCTGCCGATTGGGGGCAACGGAGGCGGGGGTGGGGGTGGTGCTTCCTCGGGAGCCGCGATTCCGATTACGTCCATCGATTCCGCTTTCATTGCGCCGCCACTTGTCGTCTCCTTCGGTTTGTAAATCAACTTCTTCTCGTCTGCGGATCTACCGCCGCAATGCGCATCGCCAGAAGTAGAGGAAGTGGTCTCTCGGCGTCGTAAGTTCACACCGAATCGCGAACTAGCCTCCTTTACCGACGGTTCGGCGTTCCTCACATCGTTATTCCTATCGTCCTGATCGTGATCGTTTATCATTTCATCTTTACTCCGCCATTCCGCTTTCAACTTCCTGAGACCGACTGGCGAACTCGCGATTTTTGTATGAGACGAGGAACTCTCGGCACACGGCGACGCCGTAGTCGCGGATGGCAGTAGATCGCACTGTTCACCAAAGATCTCGTCTGGAGGTGGTGGCAAATCCAACGGCGGCGGCGGGAACTCCAGATCAGCCAGAGTCGGTTGGATCGATCTTGACGGACTGGCGGTACGAAAACTGGAGTTGTTCGGCGCGCGGAAGGTCCGCAGACCGATTCCCTCCGCGTTGGTCTTCCGAACACCTACAGCACGGCTGCGCGGTGAATTCGGCGGTTGATAGGTGTTCACCACTCCGCTCGAGGAGTTGCTGCGCGTCATCTGCGGTTGACCACGCAGATTGTTCTGGCGAGGCGAGAGCGAACGATGTTGCGAGACCGTATCAATCATGGCGCTCGCGACGATGTCCTGCTGCTGTTCTACGATCGCGGTGGACAAAGAAGACGTAGCGGTTGAAACACTCTCCTGATTCGACGGCATACCACTTTGTCGCAGAGATTCCAAGTACGCCCCGATTCTAGCGCCTTTTGGCAATGTACCGTAACGATTGATCGCTCTCTTAACATTTTGCACCTCCAGCGCACCCACGTGTACCAGCTGAAATGACATTTTTTCTCTAAATCACGACTCGCTTTCTCGTCATCGAGCATCATCAAGCAAGTTATTCAAGCAGTGCTAAATGCATTTACCATCAAAACTGACTTTACTCTGATTCTAAAGATTCTCAAGCAGACATATAGATAAGAACATTATCGTTATAATACTCGGAACATTTAACATCGTATACGAGTAAAGAAGGTATGTTTTTTATGTGTCTAGTATTTTTAGCTTTATTTATAGCTTTGAAATATTATCGTGGCCGCTCAACGTAAGATCATTGTACCTTCTGAGATAGTACCTCCTTAGATGTGTAAGGTCGAGATTTAATTTGTTTCTGATTGCACGGTAAGTTGGATACTGGTTCCGGCGAAGTTGACGGTTGAGGAACAAAGTTATGTTCTGCTGTCCCTTGCGACCCATCTCCGTCGTCGTCCATATCGCAACCTCCTGTAGTAATTGACTGTGTAGCCATTGTCACGAGATCACGTGTGATACCTGAGTCGCCATTTAATAAAGTGTACTGTATACAATCTATAGCTAACGCATATCTCTCCAGCATGTAAGCGCAACGCGTTATAAATATTGGAATCTTTTGGAAGAGAGCTAAGAGAGAGAGAAAGAGAAAAATACTTGCGGCGCCTATCAATCTTAATCTCTGCTTTCCTTTTGTCACACTTCATTCCATTCATCCCTAGGGTCATTCTCCTTTCGACATTAAGTTAGGAGCAGATCGTTAAATTGTACTCATTGTGTAATACTATTGCCAGTAAAGTGTTGTAACATGTGTCGATAATGAACAATTAGTGAAAATGACAAATGGTATATGATGTGTATTAGAGTATTTAGAATAATTCATTATGATATATATGAATAGAGACTTAGTAAACTCACATAACACTGCTTGAACACAGTTAAATTTTATGCGATGATAAAGTCGATGAAATATATCAATGCTGTTACACAAGTCAAATTCCAATCTTTAGAATGAGAATATAACTAAACGATAAAATATATATCTAGGAAACTAAAACGAAAAAAAATGGAAAGTTCTACTTGTACCTTTACAGAGACGAACATCATGCACAAGTATATATGGTACTTGTTAGATTAATAACGTAATATGATAGATAAAGTATGGTAAAATATCGTTTCCTATTCATATAACTCTGGGAACGAAAAACTGCAGCTACAATGTACAGTATGTACGAGATGCAGACGTTCGAGTATATGCATTAATAAAATATATTCAAGTACTATTATCAAAAATTAGTATTTGGTGTGTATTCAACATTCAATTATACTGACTCGAGGAGAATGACCCACATTCATGAAGCCGTAAAATCACTGTAGGCAAAGATGCATATCAAAATTAAATTCAAAGTCAACTGAAAGTTAACGAAAGAAAAATTAAACAAAAGCGGCAATTTCGTGCATTTATCATTACACTTAAGTTTGATATAGTGGAATACCTTCAAAAATCTTATCAATACCATTTAGATCTGTGCCATCGTCAAGCGTCATAGTGCTCACTTCGACATTTTGCTGATCTTGCTCTTGGTAGGCGGAATCTCGGAAAGAACTGCACGATGATAGCAGGCTGTGATGGAAGACATAGCTTTTTGTTATATCACGTAATTATGATTGTTCAATTGTATATTTATAGGTGAAAAGAAAGCATACCTTGTTCGCTTGGGAGGCGCCGGCGCTTGTTTTCCCTTCTTATTGGTCGATCTTCGCATTTGAACTATATTACTATTACTCCTACTCGACAAGCCACCCATAAAAGTACTCAGCTTGGTAACCGAACCAACTCCTTCTGCGCAAAATATACGAGTCTCTATTTTAAAATAAAATTTCTAGAGCAGCCAAATTTGAAAAAATCGAATTTAAATAATCAAATTTAATTTGTTATTATTAATTTAATTTTTTTATTATTTAATTTTTTATCATGATACTATAAAAACTATTTTATAGTTTATATTTTCTTACAATTCAATTGCTAAGATGTCGCAATTGAATTATTAATAATACTATAATATTAAATATTACCTTGTGTTATGCCAGAAGAAGATAATTGCTCGGATACAAGAACAAGCCCATGTATATTTCCTGTACTTCCAGTCTGCGATTTTTTATATGATAGTAATGGGATTTCCCCTCCACCTTGAAGCTGCTTCTCTACCTCTACAATAGATACATGTATAAGTTAATAAGATTGCAATTCTTTATATGAAATTAATTATCTGATAGAGTAATTCACTGACCTTCGGTAATACTCGATTCTTGAAACATATTTTCTAATGAATGGTGTATTTCCTTGAAAGTTGGCCGATCTGACGCTGACCACTGCCAACATTGACGCATCAATTCATAAACTTTCGGCGGACAGCCTGGAGGACACTCCATTCGATAGCCTTTCTCCAACATATGATAAACGTCTGTCAAATCGACACCAGGATAAGGGGACATACCATAGGTAGCAATTTCCCACAAAAGGATACCAAATGCCCACACATCAGACTATAAAAATCATTAATTAGTATAATAGGATAACACAATAGCCTACATTTTTTAATAATTTTTGTATACCTTTGTGGAAAATTTATTGTATGCTAAACCTTCCGGCGCTGTCCATTTTATGGGAAATTTTGCCCCGGCATGAGCAGTGTATGTGTCGTCTCTCATAAGACGGGCTAATCCAAAATCCGCAACTTTAACAAGATGATTCTCGCCGACCAGACAATTTCTGGCTGCTAGATCGCGATGGATGAAATTTCTACTCTCTAAGTAACTCATGCCACTCGCGATTTGCGTAGCCATGTGCATCAAAACCACGGCGTTAATCTGATGTTTACTCTCGTTTCGCAAATAATCAAGGAGATTTCCTTTGCTCATGAATTCCGTGATGATGTAGAACGGCGGTTCGCGCGTACACACTCCCAGCAACTGCACTAAATTTCTATGTTTCATTTCTTTCATGATGGCCGCCTCCTCCAGGAAATCCTTCAGTGCCATTGTGTCCTCTTTGAGCGTCTTAACCGCTACAGTCATATTGTATCTCTTCCAGACTGCTTCGTATACATCACCATATTGACCGCCTCCTAATTTATGCCTCATTACTATGTCCGTTCGATTAATCTCCCATTCGTCCGGCTCCGGACTTAACGGGAAGACAGTAGGCTTGTTGTGCTTTGGTGCGGGATACAGCAGTTGTGTGATGAGGCCGTCGGCAAGCATCGAATGATGATGCACCAGTTCAGCCAGCGTATTAAATTTACTCTCCGTCGTGACGAACATCTTTCCTTCACTGTCCTCATTGATTCTATAGTGATACACTCGACCCTCGTATCTCAAAGAGATACTACGTTGTCCGGGACTACTCTCCGATTCCCGTACGAGAAAACTACCGTTTATTCCCGAACTCAACAGATATTCCGCAGCATTCCTAGATATTCTCCCATGATACCAAGAGTGTTTTTCCAAAGAATTCACGGGTGTCACATAGTTTGATGGTACCCATCCTACTTGTCCGGTGCTCGAGTGAGCCTCGCACCATTCTCCGCTCTTGTTATAACTTAGGATACGTACTTGTTCACCTGTTCAGAAATATTAAAAAATAATTTAAAGTATGCAATATTTATAGATCGGCACTTATGCATCTTATGAAATATGGTATCTATGATAATATTTAATAAGAAATATAAATTACCCTTTTTCAGACTAAGTTGATTCTCCCCACCAGCTTGAAAATCATACAAAGCGACAAATAATTGAGGATCATCTTCCTCTTGTGCCAACAGATTTTCTTTGCTGGTCCATCTGCATGAAATGATTAAAAATATCTCTGGGATTAAATTTTTTCTTTTGTTGATATGTATTAAATTTCAATGTTTCTGTCATCTTTATATTTAAAATTCTAGATCTTACAAAAAAATTATAATAAAAAAGAATAATCCATATATACAAGAGTTTTAATACATTTTAGAATTTTAATACATTTTAATACATTTTATATATAATAAAATTTTAATATATTTTAGAATTTTAATATATTATTCTTGACATTATATTTAAAAAAAACCTAAGAGATCTCTTTCTGTATTAAAATTGCAAAAGTATATAAAACAGTATTATATAAGTTTAGACATATGTTGCTTTAGACTTTGAACAGTGAACTGACCTATTTGCTGCTTCAAGAAGCCCACTAGCAGACACATTGGTGTGTTGTTGAACATTTGCTTGCTGTGAAATTGATTGAACACTAGAACCACTTGGAGGATCACCTTCTGGCAATGCTGGAATGTGAGGCAGCGGTCTGCTTTGTAAAAGTGCCTCTGCAAGAAATAATAAACAGAGCTTTTCTTTATAACTTTAAATATATGTCCAAAATAAAAATTTCTGACATTGCAATTAAACAGTTCTGTGCTTATATAATAAAATATATGAAAATCTCAGAAATATATTTAACATAAAGTATTCAATGTACAGTACAAGAATAAATCAATGCAATTTTGCTTAAGACATTTTAAAGTTATCAATTCTTTCTATAGATAAATATTTATATATTGTAAAATTTTCATTCAGTCATTCTAATGTCTATATTAACTGATAAATATTCATCAATGTAGACATTAATGCATATTCATTACATGTTAAGAGGCTTTTATCATAAAACTAAATTCTTGTCAACTACTCTTTTATCATCAATTCTAGTCTATATAAATACTGTAATATTACACTATATCAAATCAGGAAAGCGCATCTCATATATAGGAATGCATGCCAGCTCCGTAAATTGTAGAATTATAATTTAACACAAACTACATAGCGACGTATGTAAAAATCATTCAATGTACAGATTCTGTTCTGCAAAATTCTGCGTGACAGAAATAAGCGTGTTCCCACAGTGGAGCGGATCAGCTAACTATTAACATGCGTGTTCTCACCGCTGTGCTCGGTGAATATGTTAGAGCCTATGAGGCGCGTATCCTTCAGGTTCCTGGTTTGCTGCTTGCGCGTTTGTCGCACGGTGGACCCAGCGGGGATCACCCTGTCCTTGGTCTGCTGGGCCCCCATAGTCTGTTGCCCACCGGATTACTGTACCATGCCCCCTCGCCTGTATCCCTCGCCGACCCCGGCTGCGTACGGGACGGGGCGACCAGATCTGCTGCTCTCCTGCTCGCCGCCACCCTCGCGCACACTTCACTTCCGGCACTCGGAAGGCACCGCCGGCGAGGCTTCTGACATCGCGATTGTCGTCCGCGTATCTCGTCGTTCGCGGGAGACACCGCGAACGTGTCGGTCCACCCAGCCTCTCGAAGCGCAGATCACAGTGCGGTCAGGCCTAATCACATTTTTACATGTCAATTATCCGCTCTCTGTCTCTCTCGCTGCCCCTCGCCATATTTGACAGCTTTTGACGTCGATTATTTAGTTTGTCGATGCATTGCTGTGCGGCAGCACGACGCTGGGCGGGTTCTCATGCTTGTGGAAAAATCCTCGCCTTTTCGTCTTTTTATTCTGTTTATTTATCTATTATACATATATTTTTTTGACATTTATATATATATATATATATATGTCAAATATATATACAAGATTAAAAATCATTCTCTATTGTAATTGTAAGTTTATTATTATAGGGGTTTACTGTTTTTAATTACATATTTTCTTTATATTGTTTTTTCTTTTCAATTTTGATTATTTTTCTAAAAAAATCGCTTTTTAGCCCCTGATAGACGATGTTACTGATTACGAATATTATTATTTTTTCTGTATTTTGGTAGTAATAGAACAACTACGAATCCGTAGTTTACGGCCGACCGATCATCATTTCCATTTTCGGACTATGCATTAAACATTAAAATTAAATAGTAATTTGACCAATCAAAAGAAAGAAATTTTAGCTCCCTTTATTCTGATTAGCCAAATTCCAATTGAAGTGTGAAAATTGGAATTTAACCAATCAGAACAAAAGGAACTAAAATTTCTTTCTTCTGATTGGTCTATTTTTAATCTCAATGTTCAATGCAGTGGAATAGTCGACACATGGTCATAGATGGCATTTGACACGTTCTGCGCGACCGGATACGACCATTCAAAGCTGATCTATGCCGCCATGTTGTCACGTGATCGCACGGACAGGCAAGGGCAGCATTGAGGTGAATGCGCCGGGTCAAATACGAGGTATCGGTCACAAAAATTCAGGCGTCTAATTAATACGGTGAGCTGAGGCGGCCCGGAGCTATGGATGCGCGAAAGCTCACGGAGCTGCTGCGGGCGACGATCGACCCCGCGCAGCAAAAGGAGGCGGAGGGACAGCTCAATCAGGTACGCGTGAAAAATCACGGGTGCAACCGTGATCGCGAGCGAAAACGTGCTCCCCGATTCGCGACAGGGTGGCGAGAGCGGTGGGAGAGGAAGTGCTCGAGGCCCCACGGGAACATGTGGCTTGCACATTATGTCGTATCCTCGCGCAGAGGGTAACAGATGAGAAGATACATCCTCGTCGAGGATGTATCTTTCACCGTTAGAATCGCTCCTCGGTCAAATTTTTTTTTCTATTTTTTTTTTTTTTTTTTTTTTTTTTTCCCCTCGAAAAGGGAAGGCTTTTTAATATCCTTGATAAAAATATTTCATGCTTGACGAGTAGCAGCACCCACGAGAAAATCAAACAAGATATCGACAATTCTCCGAAATATCCGCGACGTGAATAATAAATCGCTTCCTTAGCGCTGGAGTCGCACATGCGCGCATGTGTGTAGGTATATTCCCAAGATACTCTCACATTATTTCTTTCGTCAAATATGGGTGAATTTTTCGCTGTCAGAATTGCGAAAGAACAAAAGAATCTATGTCGATCGCTAAAGATGGGTAATTTGTAGCGAACACGTGCTAACCATACACGTGCCCATTCTTTGTTCTCACAATTGCAATTTAGAGTAAGGATGATGCATTGGGGCAATACCGGCTGTATGTTTGAAACCATTGCTCGTTTTCCTTCCCCTCTTTTTGTCTTCAAAAAAATGGCGTTTATATTTGAGATTTGTGAGGTCGCGGTATTTTACGAATTATACTCGAAAGAGGATTTTGCAGCATAAATGATCATTTATAAAAAATTATAGAGATTATATTGCGAATAATTTTAATATAATCTTTATCTCTAATACTTTTTCATTTTAATCTAGGCTACCAAAAATTCATTTAGAGAGATAGCTTTATTCTCTTTATCTTCTTCTCTCTGGCGCATTCGCATTTCCTGTACAACACCTGTATCTGGAAGCTTTGTAACGTTATATTCGAAAGTGACCCGACATTCTGTTTGATCTAATGAAACTTCATTCGAGTGCCGGTACCGAAGTGACAGTGCGTGCGGTTCCCATGTCAAACGAAGCTCCGATCCTATCATTTAAACATCCGTTTGGCATTGACATGAAAGGAAGCCATCTTGTCAACCGCGGTAATAGATGAAACTTAAGTTCATATTTTGTTATCGTGAATATATATATATATATATAATACAAGATCGTTATTAACGAAATACCCTATTTTTATTTATTATATAATATATGCAGCGAGAAATTATATTCTACATACAGAAATTATACGTTTATTACATTTTATGTAATAAATGTTATCACATTTTATCAAAATGTCTAACGTGAAACTTGCGAGAAATTACATTCGGCATAAAATGATATAGAAGCGTAAAGTTTTAATGAGATTATACTTTTTAAATGACAGTTCTTTTAAACATATTTATTTTACTATTTTAATCCGATGTAAATAATGCTTTCATTACTGTTTCGTACATCACTCTAAATACTGTATTAAAACTGCCATGAAGTAATTTCATTACATCCCTTGATATACGAGCACGAAGACTTAGTAACACGGATAATATCGTGATTGACAACATAATCGCGCAAAATTCGACGTCACTCCTGCAAAATGAACAATTCAGCGAGGAGTACGTGCTCTTTACATTACGTTGTCAATTATAGCAAACAGAGATGAAAAGTAACAAAGATGAAGGGAAGAGAAGGATCGACGGTGAGTGTTCACTTGTGGTTGGAGGCATCAATTACCTCGGGTAACACCCGAGAGGGTTTAAAACGTGCAAAATATTGGAAGAGTATGTTCGGGATAAACGAAACCGAGTATTGAAGGTAAAACGATTGTTAAGACTGCACAATAGTCTTCATGCATGCTCGATTTTATTTTATTTTTTTTAACTCTCGTTTAAATTTGCCTGTTGCACTATCGTAAAATACACCAATATACGGCGTTTTCTCTGTACAATGCCGGAATTAGGACGCCTATACGTAACGTCCGGCGGAGTCACGATAACTGACCGAGCAACTGGTAATCTCGTCCCGCTAATCAAATCAATCGCATGAAACTCCGAGGCCCCGCTACATCTTAAATTAAACGTCTGTTCTTACAACCAATTAGCGTAATACGAGCTGACCTAAAATTCGTTTGTAGCTTAATATTCCTTAACTAATTTCGGATCGAGGCAAAAGAAAATGTTTACGCTAATGATTTTTAGGTCGGTAATTTCAAAATAGAAGACTTCTCTCGCGTTACCCGATATTCGCGCAGAAACGGCGCAATAATATATTCCAACAATATGCAAACCTCCGCGAACGTTATTTCACGTCATCCTGGCGAGCGTAATAAAAAACTATAAAGCGATACGAGGTTAAGGATTTTTTTTTCGAACTTCAATTCTCGGAGTCGGAGTATTCGGTCGCGAATGAAAGGAACTGGAGAGACCACGAGGGAGACGATTCATGCTTGTTTCGTTCTCGGAATATTCGCGTCTGGGATGAGCTACGACTCGTTCGATTTCGCCGAATGATGCCGAGACCCGTATTTTCGTTTATTAGTCTCTCAATATGCTCGCGCGCGAAAACGATAATCTCAAGGGCGTTTTATCCTTTGGAGCATGGAATAAACTTCTCGCAATTGTACTTGTACGAGCGAATGTATATTATATTGCATATTAATGCGTTATATCATCGAAGGAAATTTTTCGATACAACTTGTAATTTCCTTATCTATATGTCATTGTAGGTGTATTATTTTTACATACTTAGTATATACGTATATATACTTTATACATTCTGTAATTTGTCACAAGCCTGTAGAATATAGTAACATTGTAACAATAATAATATTCTAATGATGCAGTGTACTAGTGAATATAATGGTATTTTTGAATTTTTCAGATTCACAAAATCATTGGTTTTGCTCCAACGCTCCTACAGGTAGTAATGTCAAATGAAGTTGACGTACCTGTCAGGCAAGCTGGTAAATAACAATTTGTAATCTTTTTGTGCTACATATAAGATTGAAGATGAAACTTAAATTATAAAACACAATATTTTTGTTATCTTTTTATAGGTGTAATTTACTTAAAAAATTTAATTACTTCAAATTGGGCTGATAAAGAGGCTGATAGTGGACCCATAGAATTTAGTATTCATGAACAAGATCGTGCAATGATACGCGATGCCATAGTAGACGCAGTGGTACACGCTCCAGAAATAATTAGGCAAGTTGTAATATCCGATTTACATCATTAATTAAGAATATATGTACATATTGTAATTGTTATAACATATATTGTACTTCTGCATTATATGTTTAGAGTACAATTAGCAGTATGCATCAGTAATATAGTTAAACACGACTTCCCTGGAAGATGGACGCAAATAGTGGACAAAATTACAATATATCTTCAGAATCCAGATGCTTCGTGTTGGCCTGGTGTTCTCCTCGCGCTGCATCAACTTGTTAAAAATTTTGAGTATGTATATTTAATCATGCACTTGCGATGTTCTACTGTATAGTATATGTTTTATATATTCCACACTGCTCTGATAACTAGGTATAAGAAAGCAGAAGAGAGGGGACCATTAAATGAAGCAATGAACTTGTTATTGCCTATGATCTATCAATTGATATTACGCTTATTGCCAGATTCGTCCGAGCAATCTGTCCTACTTCAGAAACAGATACTAAAAATTTTCTTTGCTCTTACCCAGGTATGCAGGAATATCGAAATATAAGCCAAAATAATATTTGTCAAAATATTTTGAAATTTAATGACATGTCTTATCCTCCCTGTAGTACACACTTCCTCTTGATCTTATCTCGAGAGAAGTATTTTCACAGTGGATGGATGTAGTAAGACAAATAGCTGATAGACCAGTACCACCAGAGATCAATAATCCAGATCTTGACGATGACGAACGTGCGGAACTGCCTTGGTGGAAATGTAAAAAATGGGCGTTACATATTTTACATAGGATGTTTGAAAGGTAATTATATAATAAATAATAATATTATATAGAGGCTCTTGAGAATAAAATCTAATGTAATAAAAGGGCAATAGAGCCAAGCGCGGTAAATAGTGCGCAACGGTGCTTTATTTTAAATACGGCAAATCAAATTAATAAATAATTATTTTTAATTTCTTAATATTATTGGAATTTTATTTTAGTGAATTTTAAATATTATTGAAATATTATTTTTGAATTATTTTTATGAATTTTGCTTTTATTTTCGTATTTATATTTGATCCATACTGTGGTTTGACTTTGTTTTTATTTTTATCTATGTACTTTTTACTTTAAGACCTTATTATTATCACGCTGATCTTGTTTGTATACATGTTGTTATTTATTTTCTTCACCGGACTGCGTTCACCATTTGTATCATTATCTTGTTTGTAACCCGTGAATCGTCATCTTAATTTATTTTATCACGCATTATGCGGAACGCTGATTACTTGTAAGTAACACTTTGTCATTATTCATGTGACTCCCTCACATTGCTATTTTCACTCCATCTTGATTTACTGGTACATTACGTACCCACTTGAACATAAACATGTGGGAGTTTTTAATTTTCGGCCTGTCCACCGTTAACTTAATCACCCTCACAACGTCGTGGACTAGTGATAGCGTTTGGCGTTGCGATATTGTAAAAGATCATTATTTGTAATTGCGTTCATTTAACCGTTAAGACCATGCGACTGCGAACTCGTTTTTTTATTTTTATTTTTATATACTAATGGTTATTTTTGCGCTGAAGATGGCTAAAAAAAGGAGCCGAAACGTCCGTTTATTAATTTGATTTGCCGTATTTAAAATAAAGCACCGTTGCGCACTATTTACCGCGCTTGGCTCTATTGCCCTTTTATTACATTAGTAATTATATAAATTTATTATGCAATGAAGAGCTCAAAAGCAATGTTGGAAATGATGAAAATGAAGGAACGTTTATATTCTGATACTGTATTGTTAATTATAGATATGGTAGCCCAGGAAATGTGACCAAAGAATATATGGAATTTGCCGAATGGTATTTGCAAACATTCAGTGCTGGTATTCTTGAGGTTCTTTTAAAAATCTTGGATCAATATCGTAGGAAAATCTATGTCTCTCCTAGAGTAGTGCAGCAGTCAATCAATTATATCAATCAGGGGTAAAAATTTATACATTAATGAACGATTACGTTTTGCCGTGAGGGATTAACGTAATAATAATAACGTTTTGAAATTTCAGTGTAAGCCATGCATTTTCTTGGAAATTTTTAAAGCCTCATATGTTTGAAATTATACGTGATGTTTTATTCCCTATCCTCTCATATTCCGCTACCGATGAGGAGCTATGGAACACTGATCCCTATGAATACATCAGAGTGAAATTCGGTAAAATTGAGTTAACAGTGTTTGGTTTAAATGTTTTAAAAAACTTTGCATACTTATCAGTTTGCTTTCAGATATTTTCGAAGATTTTGTTTCGCCGGTAACAGCGGCGCAAACTTTGTTGCACTCAGCATGTAGAAAACGAAAAGATATGCTTCAAAAGACGATGCAATTTTGTTTAGAGGTGTTAACTAGTCCAAATGCAGACCCAAGGCAAAAGGATGGTGCATTACATATGGTATGTTCATATAAAAGTATTTGTGCTCTTTAAATCTTTTGTATGGCTATTCTACACCATTTTCTGTTATATATATATATATATATTTGAAGAAAATCACAAAAAATTTTCACCAAAAACAATACTAAAATTATTAGGTTTATCGAAAAGTATCATGACATAAAAATTGTAAAGCATGAAATTAAGAAAAGAGAATGAATTAAAATACTCCTGAGGTAAAATTAAAGGATTGTAAATAAATACGCGACAACGCGAAATTTTGTCTAATCTAATTTTATTATTTTTATCAAAATTTGTCGGTTTTGAAACAATACAACCTCAAAAAAACCGGACCTCGATATTTCATTTAGTTATCGAGATTCGGTCTGTTACGTTTGAAATTTTAGCATCCTGTGTGTATATATATATATTCTTACATGTCTTTTATATCTATTATTAATGTAATATATAATACTTTATTTATACATATAGATTGGAAGTTTGGCTGATGTTTTACTGAAGAAGAAGATTTACAAGGAACAAATGGATAAGATGTTACTGCAATACGTATTTCCCGAGTTTAGTAGTCCTCACGGCCATATGCGAGCAAGAGTAAGTGAAACGATAAATATGAAATTATCATTATTATATAATACAAACGCGACATGATAGTGACAACTGTATTAATTATATTTTCAGGCCTGTTGGGTGATGCATTACTTTTCGGAAATTAGATTTAAATCAGAACAAATTTTAGTCGAAGCGATTAGACTGATTACGAATGCTCTCCTAACTGATCAAGATTTGCCTGTTAAAGTTGAAGCAGCCATAGCACTTCAAATGATGCTTGCAGCGCAGCCCAAGGCTCAAAAGTATATCGAACCGTTAATAAAGCAAATCACGCTTGAATTACTGACTATTATAAGGCAAACGGAAAATGATGATTTGACGAGTGTTATGCAAAAGATTGTTTGTACATATACTGAACAACTAATGCCAATCGCTGTAGAAATTTGTCAACATTTGGTAAGATGTTTGATAATATGTAATCTCATGAAAGAGTATGTATAAAATAGAGTATCATGTTATATCTTTTTTTTTAGGCTGCTACGTTTAGCCAAGTGCTCGAAACAGATGAAGGTAGCGACGAGAAGGCGATAACAGCAATGGGTCTGTTGAACACAATAGAAACAGTCTTATCAGTAATGGAAGAACAGCCCCAAATTATGTCACAACTCGAACCAATTGTCCTCCAAGTAGTAGCTCATATCTTTGGACAAAGTGTAATGGGTATGTTTTCTTTTTTTCGTATATTTAAATTTTTATGCTAATATCTAAGATTGACATCGCGATAAAAATAACATCATACATGTTTAATGATACCGGTTTACCCGTCTTCAATTAGTGTTAAATTTTAATTCGTTTTTTTTCTATTGAATTGCTTGGTTTTATTTTGTGACTTTTAATATGTGTGTAATGTTATTATATTATACATATATAGATAAATTTTATTTTATGAATAGAGAGAAAAAAGTTATATTTTTTATATCTTGCTAATAATGCGATCACAGCATTTTCTTTCGTAGAATTTTATGAAGAAGCGTTATCGCTAGTGTACGACTTGACGAGTAAAAGTATATCCGAAGATATGTGGAAAGTTCTGGAGCTCATGTATCAACTTTTCCAAAAGGATGGTTTCGATTATTTCACTGACATGATGCCTGCGCTGCATAATTATATCACTGTCGATACTCCAGCATTTTTATCGAATGAAAATCATATTTTGGCTATGTTCAATATGTGTAAAGCTGTGAGTATTTACGAACGATTTTCTTTATATCCAAGTCAGTATAATTATTTTCTATACATAACACTATTGCTAATGTCATAGGTTTTGACTGGTGAGGGTGGCGAAGATCCCGAATGTCATGCTGCCAAGCTGCTAGAAGTCATAATTCTGCAATGTAAAGGACACATAGATCAGGTATAATGTTACAATGTCACAAATTAGAAATTACATGCAAATAAACGTAATTATTAATTTATAAAATGTGTGATATGTATAATCGATTAAATTTTAGTGTATACCATCGCTTGTGCAATTAGTATTAGAACGTCTAATGCGCGAAGTTAAAACTTCGGAGTTGCGAACGATGTGTCTTCAAGTAGTTATTGCTGCTTTATATTACAATCCTGCATTATGTCTGCAAACAATGGACAGATTGCAAGGAAACTTTGATCAGTCGACAGAGCCACTCGCTTCGCGTTTTATCAAACAATGGATCAATGATACAGATTGTTTCCTGGGGTATGTATTTTTTATATAGAGCATATAAAATTATTAAAAA
The DNA here is from genome assembly GCF_003651465.1 of Formica exsecta. Taxonomy (NCBI): domain Eukaryota; kingdom Metazoa; phylum Arthropoda; class Insecta; order Hymenoptera; family Formicidae; genus Formica; species Formica exsecta. Next base: position 99,146 of record NW_021851188.1, read on the forward strand.
AGGATTATATAATATAGAATTTTAGACTAGATTTATTTCTACAGTTTGCAAAAACAAGATGTGTGATTTTTTCTTGCAGTTTACACGATCGTAAATTATGCGTTCTTGGATTGTGTACATTAATCAGCATGGGTCCTGCGCGACCAGCCGCTGTGAACGAGTGTGCGACACAAATTATACCATCCTTAATCCTATTATTCGAAGGTCTGAAAAGAGCATACGCCGCTAAGGTCGCAGATGTAGACGATGACGAGAATGACGAGGAAGAAAGCGACATTGATGAAGGTATAAGAATATGTTTCATTATATATATTAAATATCTACTAATTTGCCATATAAAAGAGCTTATTAATTTTGATAATTTTCAGATGTTTTATCCTCTGACGAGGACGAAATAGATGATGCTAATCAGGAATATCTCGAGAATATACAGGACAAGGTAACACGGGCGTCCACTCAACATGGTTTTAATGTTAACGCAACTATACAAGATGGTCACGGTGATCACAGATCTGATGTTGATGACGATTCAGACTATGACGGTAACGAAGAGACCGCTCTTGAAAGTTACATCACGCCCCTAGATTCGGACGATTCCAATCAAGATGAATACATTGTTTTCAAGGAAGTCATACAAAGTAAATATCTGTAAAAAATAGTATTTTATATAAACTAATTTCGACCAAAATATCCATTATAATCTATATTCTACATATTTTTAAAATTTTTAATTAGATATTGAAAGAACCGACATGACCTGGTATAGGGCGTTAACGAATCTTCTGAGTCCTGAACAAGAGAAAGCTCTACAAGAAATTATCCTGTTGGCAGATCAGCGCAAAGCAGCTTTAGAGAGTAAAAGAATCGAACAGAGCGGAGGTAAATTTATTTCTGCTTTCAATAATTTATTTAATAATTATATAATTGAAAGAGATAATTATTTGCTATATAAATAAAAATGACAATGGATTAATTATTACTTTTCTGTATATTGTTTCATTTACTTAAATCTATGAAAAATATATTTTTAATTTTCTAGGTTACGCCTTTCACTCACAGACTGTGCCCACCTCATTTAACTTTGGTGGAACACCTTTAAGTCGATAAGGACTTTTAATCATTTGAATTTTAGATTAAGTAAGTAAACAAATTATACAAAATTTGGAACAGACAATTGTAGCAATCATTACTACATGATTATTTTGAAAACATTGTGCATTTCCTATTTCCTATTTTTGTGTAAACTAATTGTACATTACTAAGGCAATCCAACAAAGTCTTACTTTAATACAATGACATTAACACTTTATCTCCATGAGATCAGTCTTGTGTATACTGTTGTTTCATTAGTTGAGACAGCAAATTTGCCTTTTAGTGATTATAAGACAGAAAAATGTTTTGGTCATACAAAAGAAAAATGTACATTCTTTTTTATACAAATTATACTTATGAATTATATTCGTATAATTTGATCCAATTGAAGTATAATATCTAGCCAGCTATAATATATTTTCTTTAAAATTCTTTACATAATAATTTTATAAATTATTGTTTCTTATACATGTTTCTTATACATTTTCTCATATAACATTAAATTATTATAATTTTCTTTTTTGGTGTAAATCTTTGAGTCACAAAATTTTAGCGTGGCTTGCTAGATACATACTCTTCGTACAAAATGTATATTTAATAGTCTCGAATCGCATGCCTTAGTCTAAAATTGTTTTAACAAAACAAAATCGCTTAGTTTATATAATTATAAAAACGTTGTGTTAAAAATTGTTGGTATATAAATATATCAAGGAATCTTTGAGTATGTGTATAGACTATATTATTTGATATTATTAATGATTAATTAGAGCAGCAAAACGTTATGCAATACATTCTCCAGATCTATTTGCAAATTACTATTCGACAGCAAAAAAAGAAAGTGTAAGTTGTCAAGGTTACTAAAAATAACTAGAACTGTGTTGCCTACCAGCAATTATTTAGATAAATTTAGATTTTTAAATAAACACTGTTTTTTCAAGTCTTTGTTTAAATGTACATTGTATTATATATATATGGCCAAACATTCTGCACAGCTACCAATCACTTTACGTAAATCCCAGCACAGCTACTTTATTTTGGAAAAACTAATTTTATATCATATATTTTATCCACAATATACTCTGAAAGATGGAGCTGCATCAAATTAGCACAAGCTTAGCTATTTGGCTTAGCAAAAGCAATTTAGATAGCTTTTATAACTATGTAACAAAATCTTTGCAATCATAGATCTTGTGGAATATAATTACAGTACACCATAAAAAAAAAAGCATCAACGAAAACACAAATAAATTTAAAGCATAGCTCTTTCTTTCATGAGATGTGTATTGTAATTATATAGGACGAACTTGGAGCAGAAATAAATTATAAATATCAGAGCCCAAAATGATAAAGGCGTACAAAGAAGAGGTGTTCTGTGCTGTGGTTAGTGAAATGATTACTGCACAAGTGCTTTTTTATTAGGATGCAAAAGAATGCATGCATCAATTACATGTCGCTTCAAAGTACAAGTCATAATCTGTATTTAAAAAATTTTTTATTAAAATGATTGGATTAGTGAAACTACGTTTTTTATCAATATCTTGTTGAGAAAGAATATCATATATGTATCTGATATATATTTATGAATATTTATACTTACCAGATTTTTGTTTTGTTTGTCGAATATACGATCTTACAATTAGCTGTTTCACACATAAAACTGCAAGAAATGTGCAATAATTTTAATTACATGTAATATAAATTTTTTCTGATTTTTCTGGTAAAGATTATATACAGGGTGCATGCAAATATATAATAAATATGGTATAGACGAGAAACGATATATAGTAGATTATGTTAATGTCTATTGATTAGTATGTTTTCAAAAAAATCACAGACATATATAAAATATATAGATTTGTCATTATTTAAAAACTTCAATAAAATTTTAGATGCAATTTTAACATAGGATTCAATAAAAAAATGTTTTTATTGTAAATCAAAACAAAGTTTTGCAATTTTTTAATATGCTCCCTAAAGCATATTTAGAATTGCTCAACTGTACATGGTTAGCTTCTATTTGTTCATAATAAATATTAGTATTTTAAAATCTAATAATATAAAATAATATGAGACAAGAAGATATAGAAAAGTGTATGTTTATAATATTGCTCAATATTTTTAAAATGTATTATATATGAAATGCATGTCTCTTTTTTTAAATTTTAAAAGGCTGGTAATATTTTATATGTAACAGGAGATGATTTCAAATTGTAAATATCAGAAAGTTACATGGCTGATTGATATACATAGTAAAATTGAATTGCTTGAAGTTGGTAAGAGGTGCTTAAATTATAAAAAAATTCTGTAGATATACACGAGATATATTAAAAGGAATCATTTTTCTAACATAATTAAGGATACTTGAATTGTGTACTCCTTGTATTTTCGCCAATTTTATTTTGCAGTACCCTGCTTTTAGCTTTACTTGGAATTACGACTATTATCTATTTCTTGCAGCGTTTATATCAGAAATATATATAAAGCATAAGCAATTTCTAATATCATATCTATTTCATAAATGATATGACGTGCTCAAATAAAGATGCCATCACTCTTTATATTGTGATCCGAACTCGCGACCTATTATTTGCTTAAAATCTTTGTGCATGTAATGAGAAAAAGTTAATTGATTAAGTCACTTTTTCTCAAAGAAGAATATTTAAAAAAGTGCCTTGAGATGTTTAATGCAGATGGGACCTAAATTAAAGAATACAGCAGAGTAAGCTGTAGGTCGGAGTGAGGCCAGGACACTTCTCTAGTTCATAAGTTCTATAAGTATACTGTGTATTAAAGTATAATAAATTAACAATAACTGATAGAGAAGACAAAAGCTGTTCCTTTGCTCTTTATAGGATACGAACCGCAACTTCTTTGTAATGGATATTTACCGCACACATTCTCTCGATAATTTTTATATAATGATATATATATATATA
>NW_021851188.1:103760-131548 GCF_003651465.1 Formica exsecta
ATTTTTTCCGAACTATATTTCGATCATGTATATATATATATATATATATATATTGTATATCTATCATTTATTTATCCAAGACCTTTATTTCTGGAGTTTACAATATGTTTGTGAATTTAAGCATTTAAGCTAAATGTTTAGCATTTAACTTTCTCTTACCCCTGTTTAATCAAACACATTTAGTAAACAATAAAATATAAAATACATAACCGCGCGCAATAGTTTGGAATTCACAATTGTAAGTCGTTAATTTCCTTAAAATAAAAATAAAAATAAAAAAAAAAAACTAAAAAATATGGCAATATTAAATTCTATTAATTTCGAAGTAAAAAGAATTTTTTTTTATGGGTACAGCTCTCCTATCCTAGTTGTCTATTCTTCTTATTTTCACCAGCAATTAGTTACTATTGTGAACTCCAAAATGTATATAGATTTATTAGAGGGACATATATGATATTAGCTAAATATTTTGGTTTATACATCAATATAAGAACAGATAGGAGAAAGAGAAGAATTGGTAGCACATTCTAATACACTTTGTTATGTTTCTGTGATTCTTGCATGTATCACAATTTTTTAAAATTACATTGAGCTATGCTCAATTATTTTACATAGTACACTGTACAAATGTGACGTTCAAAATACACTTTCCAATGTTTCTAATAATTATGAAGTGTAATAATAAATTAAATTTTGTAGCATAAAAAATCTTACAATTGTATTGTATCTCTTATAATTGTTAGCAACTGCTATAAGGTTTGTACTTGTACATAGGGCAAAGAAAATCAATCCTCCTCTCTTAGTGTGAAATAAATTCTAACTTGTTTCATAAAAACATTGATTCTCGTTTTTATGTACATGTAAGTAAATGATCTATTTTTTTTGTTGGGTAATAAAATATACTGCTTGTGGAAATCCAAACAAAACATTTCCAGTTCCGTAACAGCCTTATATTCCACTCTCAGTCAATACATAAGTTAAGTTACTTGTACATATATTTAAATGAGAAGCAGATTTCGATAGATGCTGCAGTGAAAAAACTATGATGAAAATGAAAATTCCATAGTTTGGACAGAAAATAAATATTTTATAAATTAAGATCTCTATAAAAACACAAAACTAAGTTAAAAATTCAGGATATGGAAAATTTCTAATTTTGGAGATCCAGGATTACTGTGTGCATCTAATGCAATTAAATATCTTGCAGTGTAACATCTATCATCTGTCAAATGTCAAACTATATTTCTACGATCCTTTCAACACTGCACTTCAAATTCACTAAAATAATGCCATGGCCGATAAACATTTTGATAATTGTTGAAAGCAAAATGAACGATACATCCGTTTCACTTCAGGTTTATTAACAGAAAATATTTGTCCAATTAAATGTATATAGGCCTGGCAAGACATAAAGAAAGTAAATATGTTAATGTTGTCACACAAATGACAATGAGGACACCGTGTAGTTCTGCATCCATTCCATACTTTAGGATCTTTTCACCCACAGCGAGTCCTCGGCGAAGCATGTACAGCATTGATGGTGAGGCACTGTATCACTTGAGACACCGTTCAAAATAATATGATCCTACATAACCACCCCGCATAGCTTTTGCTACGTTTTGCTCAAATGCCCTTCTGTTGTTCTGTAGAACCTCAGCAGCATCTTTATTTAATGGATCTTCAGGATTTGGTTCCTGTCATTACATTTATTTGTCAATTTTAATAATATAAAAGAATTAACAGCAATTAGAGATATTAGGAATATCATCATGCTAAATATAAGATTATATTGTTATAATATCTTAAAAGAAACTTTCACACACAGGTGTGTGTGTGTAAATTTTGTTTCGAAAGTTTCTTTTAAGATATTATAACAATATAATCTTATTTTTAGCACGATTTTTTGTACCATATGTTGCAAGATATATTAATGTAATAAAACGTACTAGGAAAAGATATTGGAGACCATAGACAATGGAATTGATCGTGAGTACTGGCTTCCAATCCTCTCTCAAAATATTGAGGCACACATTACCATCCAAGTCAATATTAGGATGATAAACCTGAGTCTCGCATTTCACTTTTGGTGGCTCGTGCGGATAATTGGGTCCGACTTTGAAACTAAACACGAATCTACCACCTCTATAAAACCCCTGAAACAATCAACTGATTGAACCATAGGTTGACAACCTTGATATGAATTGCCATCGAATTGTTGACGTCGCAAAATGATTCAAATTTATAATTTTGGGACAATGAAAGTCATTATCCGATCCGATATCGTAAGGGATCTCTTGAAACTCTCCGGATAATACACGTGTACTCACTTCATCTGGACAGATGATTAGCTTAAAGCTTAGCAGATCATCGGGATCCGGAAATTCCGTACCGCATGTTTTCGGAAGATTGAGTTCGTTTATGTCTGAAAAAGGAACGCCAGAGATGAGAGACGGAGCGGCGTCGATGCGTCGCTATACAATCCCGAACCTTTTGTGATTCTCAACTGCGCCGCGGACGCCTTCTTCTGGGTGCCAGCCTTGGGTGACTCGCCATCTTTTTTCGCTTGTTTCAACGAGAATAATTTGATCATAGTTAGATCGCGCGCCAAACGCGGGCTAACATGCACGTATCTCTCGGACTGAGGTCGCGATCACGGATGGCATAAAAAAATCGCGCCTATAAAGATCAACAATTTTTTGACACCCGCGCGGGATCAATCGCTCGGTTGGTCCCGCACCACACGCACGTATCGCAGCCAGCAGGAGCTAGTGTCACGTGGACGGATGGTGGTCGCGAGCACGCTGATGTCACGGCATCGCGCGAGTATGATAACAACGGATCCTGCCGATCGACGCGTTTCTATTATCTACGAAGGGTTACTCGCGCTCGTGGATTTTACTTCCCCGACCGAAAGATGGCGCTGTCGGCGCGATATTTTCTCAGCCAATCACGTTTCACGAGACATCGTCTACGCTATTTGAATTTTAACGTTCTCGTATAAATTCAAATGGCGCGCACTTCTTCGCTTGTGAAACACGTATGCTGTTTTTTTTCTTCGCAATAAGACGTTCTAACAAGATTTCCAAGTGTCCCGTTGATGCTTATTTAAGGTAACGTATATTCGAAAATATTTTGTAATTTAGTCATATACTTTTCTGCCGATTTTAGAAATTGCAAAATTGCATGCAATTCGCGTATCGTTGCGTGCGAAATCTCATGATGTGTAACGATTCATTATATAATCGTAATTTGTTAATTTGCTATTAGCGTAATTTATATCGATATTTATCTATCGGATAATGCTAAATACAATAATTTTATTTGCCGAAACCCGTAATCGTTGATTTTAATCGTGAATTCATTCAAATAAAGTCGCGTATATAAGATAAAGCGACTATATGCATCATTGCATGTTAATAAGAATGTAACATATATATACAAACAAATTGGCAATATGCTCGATATTTGAACTTGAAATAACTTTACAGCGGAATGACGTTTCTAAAAGCGCTATTTTCGAATTGTCATCCGTTCATTTGAGAGAATCGACGATCAATTGGAGCACCCTCACTGGATGGGCAATTCTAACGCCAAGGAAAACTATCATAATTATCAGCAGTATGATAGTCAGGTGCGTGTCTTATCTGGATGTATATTCCTAACCTGTAACAAAATTATTTATGTATCATTAAAAAAATATTTTCTCTGTCATATATTTCCTTTATTCCACACTATACATTATAACTAAATATACATATCTGATATTAATGATGTTTTTAATTTACAGTATAGCCTTAGCAACCTACTTGGCGGAAGCTGCGTCACAACAACACAGGCTTCTAACGAGGAACAAAGATCATTATCTCGTGCTTCCCATAGAAGGTAATGTGAATAATATATTTAGCATATTAGATAATAGTTAATCTTTAATAATAGATCTTTATCTATTTAAATATTGTGGCTGAGTAGCCAAACTTAATTTGTATTTGTTGTTTCAGTTGGACCAACGGTGGTCTACAGAATATTTATGCATCTTCCAAAACAGTATGGCCAGTTCGACGATTTCAGTCAATCTTCCTACCAGAATTTTCAATTAAGGAGATACCTATGAAAACAGGATATACTTTCTTAGATATAATAGCCAAAGGTACTTATGGAAAAGTATATAAAGTGCAAAAACAAGAGACTGGTCAAGTCTTTGCACTAAAAGTCATTAGCAAAGCCAGGATTATAGCAGAAAATGCTGTCAAGCAAGCCAAAGAGGAGGTATGTGTATATGTCTGAAATAACAATATTGTTTTGATAAATATGCCATTGATATGAGAAATTTGATATTTTATACTTAGGTAGCAATACAGAGAATGGTTGGACATCATTCTTTCATAGTAAATTCTATTCACAGATGGCAAAGCAAAAAGACTTTATATATATGTACGTACATACTTCTATTACTTGCATTGATGTTTTAACTATAAATTATTTAAGCACAGTCTGAGATAAATTTACAGAAATAAATAATATTACAGTGATGGACTACATTTCCGGGGGAGAATTATTTTCACTAGTCGATGAGTTTGGTTGTTTACCTGAAGAAGTAGTTAGGATATATGTAGCTGAAATTGCCTTAGCTGTAGGTAAGAATAATTAAGAAACAATGACACATTATTGCTAATATATTATTAACATCTGTATATTTATATAAAACATGTATATATCATGTATAGATTTTCTACACAACGCTGGCATAGTGCACAGAGATCTGAAAACCACAAATGTTCTGCTTGATGAGGATGGCCATGCTGTGATAATCGATTTTGGTTTTGCCAAATGGTTGCAACGCACAGAACGTACAAATACATTATGTGGGACACCTTTTTATATGGGTAAGAAAATTTTATTATGGAAATATAATGCGAATTGTTTAAAAAATAATGATTAATAATTTTAAATATTGAGTACATTTTTCTATATTGTTTCGTTACATTTATGCAAACTGTCTTTTTTTTTTCAGCACCTGAAATCTTAAGAAAAGAATATTATGGACAAGAGGTTGATTGGTGGTCATTGGGAGTTTTAGCCTGTTTTCTACTTACAAATGAGGTATGAGTTAGATTTTTAAGTATAAGTCATATATTCTACTATATGTCCGCAACTCGACATTTTCATATCTCACTATAAGTATGCGACTAGAGTATCATCGTATTAGAAGCGCACAACATCATAAGACTCCGTGGCGCAACGGTAGCGCGTCTGACTCCAGATCAGAAGGTTGCGTGTTCAAATCACGTCGGGGTCATAAGCTATTTTTTTTTTCGTTCTACTAGAAATTATATTAATAATTAATTAATTTAGCAGTAATTGTTTTTTATTGCATTTGTTTTAAAATATATAATCAACTATGTGTCTTTTAATTTAATATTTATGTGTTCGAATTTATAGATCATAAAATTGGTTTGCATTAGTATTCAGATATACACATCGAGACTTTTATAGAGTTAACATAAAGAAACAAACGTGATTATCACGTCAATGTACAGTAATTGCAAAAAGATAACGCCCCCGGGTGGGCTCGAACCACCAACCTTTCGGTTAACAGCCGAACGCGCTAGCCGATTGCGCCACGGAGGCAGTTGACTGCGTTTCTCCGACAAGTACAGTTACTGATATCCAGGATTATCATCCACTTTTCGTAGGGGACCGTCTTTTCATAAACATTCATTAAATTTAAAAAGACTAAATCTCTACAAGAGAAAATGCGGAAACTAATTCGCACTATCCGATTCTGAATTTAATTTCACGCGGATTTCACTTTAATAAAATCTTTTAACAATAGCTGCAACAATTAATTATTATATAATAATATTAAAAATGGCAAAGTTCTTGCAATATATTTAATAGTAAAGAAACACGCGTGCTTTTAAATAGAACGAGCGAACGCGCTAGCCGATTGCGCCACGGAGGCAGTTGACTGCGTTTCTCCGACAAGTACAGTTACTGATATCCAGGATTATCATCCACTTTTCGTAGGGGACCGTCTTTTCATAAACATTCATTAAATTTAAAAAGACTAAATCTCTACAAGAGAAAATGCGGAAACTAATTCGCACTATCCGATTCTGAATTTAATTTCACGCGGATTTCACTTTAATAAAATCTTTTAACAATAGCTGCAACAATTAATTATTATATAATAATATTAAAAATGGCAAAGTTCTTGCAATATATTTAATAGTAAAGAAACACGCGTGCTTTTAAATAGAACGAGTTAATTTATGTCTTCGTTATTTAATCCGAGGTTTATTTCGAAGTTCAACATGAGAATCGAATAGTCGCGTTAATGTTAAAGGCGTGAATACACAGGACCATACAATGAAACGAAATAATCTCGCGTTGCGTCGCGTGTTGCAAAATTCTTTCTCTTGCACGCCTTGACATTTCGCCAGGTCCGCTCACCTTATATATCGCGGTATAATTGTTTACACCTGGTGCATCATCGAGCGTTGCTCGCTCGCCCTTTGATTAATCTGCTGCATTGCGAGGAGAAATGTCGGCGTGCCGTATGCGATATTCGCAAACAATTGCGAGACTCCATTGGGAATCTTGTGCAAATGCATTCTCCATGGATAGCCAATTCGTTATGGAGCTGCATTAGCGCGAGAATAGAAAGGTAAGTGTCAGCTATGACGGCATAAATTTGTGGATTTGTCTCTTGACGGTCGCTTGGCAGATTGATTTTGCCAGAGTTTGCTATATAAAAATCTATAATTCTTCAACTCTGAGTCAGAGATGAACAGATACTTAAATTATTTTTTCGATTATCTCTGAAAATATCGCAAAATATAATATAAATATTTTTTCTCCTTTCTATTTTATGTATCTTCATTTGTGATACATACATTGCATACAATCACTTGATTGATACATATTAATTTCTTTATTTGTCTGAAAAGAGAATCGATAAATATTTCTATCGATTAAATTCTTCTGAAAAAATTTGATATAAATCTTCCGTAATTAATAATTCTACACGTTTGTAATTTTATTCACAAGAATCTCCTCTTTTTATTATCTATATATTTTGCAGGTATGTGTTTTATAAAAAAATCGCGAACTCTATTATTTTATGAGAAACTAAACTTTCAAGTAGATAGGCCACGATCGTGAGATCCTGAAATGTCGTGAGATACATTTTGTGGGCATGATAAAGAGTTAAGGGCCGTAAGTTAAGGGGCATTATCATTTTACTCAATCCGTCGGCGGTGCATGCTCGTTGTATCCTGTTATTTGATGTTGAGAGAAGTGCGAAGATGTTTATCGGCTAGCGGAAGCCCCCGATTATCATATCTGACGCGGTAGATTCACATGCTATTGAGAATGTAAGTGCTACTTTGTGACTCACTTGTTATTAACTTATTACCACATGTCGGGTCCTTGTCGTTTCTGCGACGCTGAAACGCGACACACATTGCGATTGACAGATCACACGACCGCTACTACGCCTTATCGCGACGACCTAACGTTGTGACGCAGATTTGTGCGAGCTGCGCAAATCGCGGGATTTATCGGCGTGTGTACCCCTCGCGTACCTCTCGTCCGTCCCGGAGCATTGATCTCTTCGCAAATATATCATTCATCGAATACATCCATTTTATATATCTTCCGTAAATAATAGCTCTTATCGAAGTATGCTTGCTGGACAAGACTATGCTTCAATAGGTCTAAATTGTTGCAATGATTAAAATCTAAAAATTTTGAAAAGACATATTTACATAATAATTTTTTACATATATATTAATATACGACACGTAAATGTGTATGTTAATATAGTAAAATTATTGAAACAAAATTGTATACATATGATTATGCATACGATTTTTAAAATCCATTATTCTTGCTTAGAACTTTGCGTATTTAACATAATATTTTTGCAATGTCTTTAGTAGATCTTATCCGATAGATCGTGGAAATTGTCAAAAATTATTTGCTCTCTTCATAAAATATTTCGATGAGACAGAGACATTTAAATGAACCAAAAAACAGCACGCGTGCATATAAGAATTGATTATGTGTGACTTATTGTTATAGAGATATTTTTCTCTTAATTCTACATATATGCTCCAAAGTTTCGCATGATAAAATACATGCGAACAATTATGAATGATTAGTAAATAGCAACGAAATATATAAACGAGACAACACGGGATTTCATAGTAATAATAATAATTATTATTATAACGATGATGTGATAGCAATAATACAAATAATAATATTAATAATAATAGTGGTACTGGTACTAAATCGTAATAATAATAATAATAATAATGACATATGTAATATCTCTAAAAAGAAGACAGAGTCGAGCTACTTACTATATAGTTTATCGGAATGGGGATGTGTAGAAGTGCTTGTCATTTTCAGATGGGATATAGGGGGATTCCATAGGGGGATGACAGATATCGATCGGGAGGGGACCCTGGGTTCGTCCTCGCGGACAGATCGCGGTGTCCGCCAGGACGAACGGGAACGCCACTCGGTGCCAGGCCGAGTCGCATTCCGGGGTGAGGCGAGGGGGAGGGGGATCATCGTGTGTTCTCCATCACGGTCGTCGGGATTACCGAGATCGAGCGTCGATCACGTGCGTATCGATGAAATAACAATCGATACGAGTGTCGTTCCACCCGTGGGCGATGCCGCCGACAGTATCCGGCAACACGCGATCGTCCCCGGAGATGCGCTACCGAGATCGTAGTGCGCCGTGAAAATCGGACAACCCTACCCTAGAAAGATTGATCGGGTCGATGGGGTCGTTCCTTCGCGCTTTCTCTCTCTTTCTCTCATTCACGCTGCGCTGATACTTTTACATTTTCTGGGCTCATCGTTACATGCTTCTTATTCTGACATTTCGACGTTTGCATTCTTGCGCTCTTGCTCGCTTTCAGACACACACACACATACATTCTATCGCTTGCTTTCGCATCTGTCGTATCGCGGCAAACTCGTGCATGCGTCTCGTAGAGACGCCGATGCATGAGCTCGACCCGATCCTTAAGAGGAGCAGTCCTCCTCTTCCTCGAGATGGTACTGCTGCTGCTTCTATTGCTGCCGCGCTGCTGAGGTTACTCGTCGATCAAACCCTCCTCGCGCCAAAATTTATTGCTCGGGCTTCGGGAGCAATTCCGCCAACTTGGACTTGTCCTTCTGTTCCTTCTGTTCCTCGGAGGACTCCTCGCTGCTCTTGGTCTCCTTGCTATCCTCGCTGGGCTTCTCTTCGGAAGATTCGTTGGAACGCTCCTTCGGCTCTTTAGCGCCTTCCTGAACTGGCTGTTGAGCAGGTTGTTGAGCAGGCTGTTGCTCCGGTTGCGACTTCTCAGCAAGCGGAAGCTCCGACTTGGCCTGAGGCTGTTCGAGGACTGTCTCCGCTGCGCCTCGCTTGATTTGACTGGACTCCTGAGACTGTGCCGCCGGCTGCTGTTCGTTGACCGCCTTCACTTGCTGGACGGGAGCCTCGGCGCTCTTCGGTTCTTTCTCAGGCTCCTCCTCGGCTATTGTTTCCTCGCTCGGATTCTGAGCTCTGACGGCCGGTTGTTCGACAGGTACCGTTTCTGGTTGTTCGCTCTTGGTGAGTATATGTTCTTCGGATGAGGGCGCGATATCCGCTGCGATCTGTTCGGTCTCGACAGGTCCGGATTTCTCCAACGGCTGGGCTGATTCCTGGGCGGCGGGAACGACCGGGACGGCGGGGACGACCGGGACAGCCGGGACGTTTTGCGTTCCTTCCGCGACGTTGGCAATTCCGACGGTCTCGCGGGTTACGCGGTCGGGCTTCTCCTCGATCTTGGCGAGCGACTGAATCGTGGATTCCTTCGGCTGTTCGGTCGCCTCGATCTTCTTCTCCTCAGTGGCAGGGGTCGCGGGAATTTCTGGAATTTCCTCTTTCTTCGGGATTGACGGGGTTGCCAAAGGTTCTTCTAATTTCTTTTCCTCCTTCAGTTCTTCCTTGACGATCTCGGCGACGGCGTCGTCAGCGCGCTTCTCGATGGCCGCAATAACAGGCTTCTCGGTCGCGGGTTCCGCTGGCTCCGCATTCTTGCCTTGAACGGCTGGTTGTTCCTCCTGGAAAACGCAAAATTGGAGGGTTAAATTTACCTTGAGAATAGTGTAAAAAGCGTTGAAGTATGATTAGATAAACGAGACAATTGTCATTGGATCAAGATAAACTATTCGATCATCGGAAATTAAAAAAGCTTACTGCTTTCTCGGCTGGAACCTCGGCCGGCTGCGGCGCGGGCTGCACCGACTCTTTGGCCTCGGAAGCGGCCCCCTTCAAGGACTCGTGCTCCTGCTTCTCGGCCTCGGCGGCCAACACCTTCGGCTCCTCTTTCTCCACGGAATCGATTTGCTCTTCGGATGACTTGGGCTGTACCTGGACTTCCTGGATCACCGCTTTCGGCTGTTCTGGCTCTTTCTTCGTCTCGATTGGCTTGGCTTCCTCGGAGCTCTTGGCAGACGCGACGACCGCGGCGGACGGCTCGGTCGGCTTAATCTCCGCCGCAGATTCCGCAGGTGCGTTACTCTGCACAGCATCCGCCGCTTTCAGGGCAGTCTCCGCCGGGATCTTCTCCTCGACAGACACGACCGGTAGCGGCTCGTGGCCCGCCTGGTGATCGGCCACCGGCATGGTTGCAACCATCTTCAGCCCCAAGAGGCACACCATTGTAATTACGGCGAACTTTATCATCGTGATATCTGCAAAAAAAAAAAGATTGAATTTTAGATTGGTGAATTATATATTATAAAATTGACAAAATCTCGTTAACTTAATTCTGTTAAAATGAAGGTTCTATTAAAGTACAAAGTTTTTTTTTTTTACAATTTTTAACAATTCCACGAAATATTTGAAAATATAATTATTTTATATTATAAAGGATAAAGGAAAATATATTTTCGATTAAAACTTAAGATTATGCTTTTTTTAACTAACTTTATGATTCATTTATTGTTACACATTATTTAAAGTTACAGAATTAAAAATAATTACGAACGTTACAATCTTTTTTTTTTTCTTTCCAACGATTGATCCTTCTATATCTAATAATGCTCACTCAGACCTACATCGAGAAAATGTTGAGACACGCAATCTTTCAGTTAGACGAACGGACGCGAGGACGAGCTGTCGTCGTGAGAGCTTGTCATGAATGGGACAAACGCATGAATGGACCCGATCGTGGATCGCGAGACGAAAGTACGACAGCTATGATCGCGTTAATGGGAAGAAGAGCCGGAATATGGGATGCGGGGAGAAACGGGAACGTCACGCTCGGTACCGATGGACATTTTACATCGGGGTTGCCGCGAGAGAATCGGCAGGAAGGAGAGGGACGTGTGACATTGAACCGAATGCACCGAATAAGGCGAACGTTATGGAACTAATGACAGGATGCGTGCCCCTCACGCTCGTTACGTACGCGCATACGGTTTCTCCGTGTACGTTTGGTTTCTCACTCCGTATAATATATGGAGAACAAGCGTTTTTCGTATCGACTCTTGTTTTATAAGGTGAATAAAATATTAAGGATGGATCGCTCATTTATATCTCAAATAAAAATTTACGTGGAGAAATGCCGGGGCATCGATGGCTTTTAAGATACAGGCGATTGAAAATGAAATTATATTTCGAGTAGATTTTACTTTTCAATAAATATTAGATTTGCGTTTGTATATAACGTGTAAATTTATTCTAGAATAACAGATTTGAAACGTTCATATTTTATGCGAAAATAAAAATAATAAATTAGCATTGCGTGATGCGAGTTCTTTGCATCGTAAACGATCGCGAAATGCAAAACATCGCTACGCGAGTGAAACACTAGATTAGTCTGTTTACGAGTAGGCGTATAGACATGAAATCGAAGATAAACGACGCGGTATTTACGCGTCATCGGGTTTGGTGTGGCTGGATTGGCAATCATTAACGCTCGAGTTAACCGTGATCATTGTTACAAAAGCAATCACTTTTCCAGTCTAGCTTGCTATTCTGCACGACTATCATCGATTGTTTCAGCAACAATTTCAATAGAAAGTCATCACTAAAAATAATATTTAATTTTACTTTTGTATTTAATTTCATGCACCCCTTTTTGAATATATTGATTAAAAATTATGAAATGTAATCTTGAAATCAATTTTTAATGATATGTAAAAAATTCAGGAGGTTTATGTTATTCTTAAATCATATGAAGTAATGAAGATTTCTCTTAGATTTGCTTATATTCGCTCTTCGAAAGCGGAGATTGCGCTTGTCGTACGCCTCGTGGAAACTGTCGGGTTGCGGCAAACCGGAATGCGTTGTCGGCGCGGTAGAATCGAGAGGGAAAGACGGCGACAAAGATAGGAACAACGAGGCGTAGTAACGGAGGACAGTGAACGGGCGGAAGGTAGGAAAACGATCGAATTTTTACGGTGAGATCGGCGCGAGTTCGCGTTTGGCGACACAATTTCAGCTGGCTGCAACTGCCATATTCTTGCGAAGCCGGCTGTCTTTTCGTAACCGCGTCGCCGATCTCGTTAATATCACCGAAACCACCTTGCAATAGAAAGCGGATCGATTTCTCCCCCTGATTTTTATCAAAAATTATATCTGTGAGTATTCGCGAGCAGAAGATATCCGGATATCAAATGCAGAAGTATCTTTTTAATTATAATCGTAAAGGCTGATTTTGATTTGCAATTATCGAGGGTTTCGACAAAAGAGTGATGTAAGACTCAAAACAGACAGCTAAGATTCAAGTCTCCAAATATTCGCGTATGGAAGTGTCCGCGACGAATATAATTACACCGGATGTAGGCGATGTGGTGCGTCGTCGTAATAAACTTAATTGCGAGCCGATTCAAGTACCATACCCGTCGACTCATTATCCGTGCATCACACGTACGTTAATTATTTCCTATACGACGTCACGAGACAACATATGACGGATGCGCGCGTGGCGATACCAACGATTTCGACGTAATCTCTTCCGTTCCACGCAATCTTCGAAGAGAGAAAGAAGAAGAAGAAGAAGAAGAAGTAGAAGGAATGGACGAAATTTTTTCGAAGAGGAAGGCGACGCGTCGTTGATCGCGCTACGAATACAAATAAGTGTTCGTCGGCCAGGTCGATAGATGCAGGAAATGCCTGTGAAAGATGATGGACGTCGATTACCTCATCAAGATCATCAGAGATGTAATGATGGTACCACGCTTACAAAGAAGTCGCGTATGCCATCAAGCGCTTCAACGGCAATGATTATAGCCTTTTGCTTCTTCTCTCTCTCTTTCTTCTCGCCTTTCATCCTCGCGGTTTCTGATTGCGGCGTATTGAAATAGCGCCTGCTCGTCTAATCTGAAGCCGCGAAATTCCTTGGTTCAATCTAAATTTACGAAATGCAGCGCTCGTGCAGCGGGAAATTGCGAGATTTATGTTCCTTGCCTGTTTTAAATCTATGTAACTTACTTCGTCGCACGAGGAAGATCCTATTAATTAAGAACAGAGATCGTTTGCAGTATGATGCTCGCCGAATATAAAGAAAAAGGAAGCTATTCGAGAAGATGGCCGCCGGTTGGTGACCTCGAGTTGACGTTGCGGCGCAGGTAATTCGCAGATTGACAGATTAGGCTGTCTAATTAAGGATCGGAAAGCGCGTCGCGAGAGAGGGACGCGAAATTACGCAAACGCGGTTGCTGCTTGAGAAATCTACAAATTATGTATACAGCGACGACGTAGTGCACGCTTTGCACGCGAATGACGCACGTTTTGACCTCTTAACACCGGACTCTCCATCAGAGATGTAATGATGGTACCACGCTTACAAAGAAGTCGCGTATGCCATCAAGCGCTTCAACGTCAATGATTATAGCCCTTTGCTTCTTCTCTCTCTCTCTTTCTTCTCGCCTTTCATCCTCGCGGTTTCTGATTGCGGCGTATTGAAATAGCGCCTGCTCGTCTAATCTGAAGCCGCGAAATTCCTTGGTTCAATCTAAATTTACGAAATGCAGCGCTCGTGCAGCGGGAAATTGCGAGATTTGTGTTCCTTGCCTGTTTTAAATCTATGTAACTTACTTCGTCGCACGAGGAAGATCCTATTAATTAAGAACAGAGATCGTTTGCAGTATGATGCTCGCCGAATATAAAGAAAAAGGAAGCTATTCGAGAAGATGGCCGCCGGTTGGTGACCTCGAGTTGACGTTGCGGCGCAGGTAATTCGCAGATTGACAGATTAGGCTGTCTAATTAAGGATCGGAAAGCGCGTCGCGAGAGAGGGACGCGAAATTACGCAAACGCGGTTGCTGCTTGAGAAATCTACAAATTATGTATACAGCGACGACGTAGTGCACGCTTTGCACGCGAATGACGCACGTTTTGACCTCTTAACACCGGACTCTCTTGACACGTAAAAGACAGAGTTGTTCGTGAGTTAATCTTTTCTTATGGACTCTTTACAACTATGAATGTCATATATATCTAATGAGAGACATTTGTTTCACAGAGAAACATAAAAGTGAATAAAATTTCATGCGAATAATCCGTTGAAATTTCTCGCAATTAATTTGCATTGTTATTTTATATTTAGTATTTTATATTATTTTATTTGTTATTTTATATTATTTTATTTATACTAATTAATATAAAAATAATAAATTTGCACGCGAACACTACGATGCATTTTTATCCTGTTTCTCGATAATTTCAAAAAAATTCTTTGCTCGCGCTGCAGCCAAAGAGATTTTAATATAAAATAATAAGAAACTTAAATTTACATTAGATTATATTCGATTATACTGCAATTTTTTGATATGAGATTATAATTTTTTCTTTCTCCTTCTGAATTAAAATTAGCGATTACAAATAATAAATATGTACATATTTTATAAACAATTTCTTCTTAATTATTTTTAATATAAGACAAACAGCTTAATGTTTAGGGGATTCGATAATCGTCTTTGTTGGCAAAGAGGGAGACGTTTTATCGAGGCGCGTCGCTATTTCGAAAATCCGTGTTTGCTGCGCCTCGACTAATTGAACGAGCGATTACCAGCGTGAACGGTGAATAATAGCATTGTCGCGCTCCACTTTCAAAACTGTCTCTATTACCGTCGCGGTAAAATCGCGACACGGTGACTCGTTATCGAGTCCTACGCGTATTGCGAAAGTAGCGTAGCTAGCCTCGAGAAAAGTCTCCTGCGCACAAAATTAATAATCAGTCCGAGTCAACCGCGTCTGACGATCACACATGTCACTTGGACTCGAGATTTTATCAAACGGCTATTATAAAGTCTATCGCGTAATTCATGTTTCGAAATTAAATGAAACATTGGATTCCAGGTTTAAATTCATATAAGATTTAATGATAAATTGATGAAATGTCAAAAGCGAGAAAAAATTTCACTTAATAATTACGGATCGTGATCGATTATTGAGAGAAGTTTTCGAATTCGCGTTTTGCTCGATGTCAAATTTCCAAGCTTATGACTTAACGAAAAAATTCGATGGATTGACAAGCGTTTCGAGATTGTCGACTCAAGTAATCCGTGGTGGTCGACAGACGACGACTTGTCTCGTTTCCTATCGAAAGAGCATCTCTCTCTCTCTGTCGCGAGACAGAGTTTCTTTGCTCGAGGGTTGCAAAACTCTGCGAAAGAAAATGAAGATTGTGTACTCACGTCTTTTTCTTTTCTCCGTAAGCGAGTAACTTTTTGCTAGACGAGTTGGCGTCGGGCACGGCTTCCTTTGCTCTTCTTCGGCTTCTCTTGCTCTTGTCCCTCGGGTCGGCTCTCACCGGTTCGCGTAAACTATCGATCAGCGCGATCGATCGGAGAACGAAATAACGCGGGGGAGTTCTGTCCCTTCTCTTTCTCTCTCCCTGTCTGTCTTCCCTCTCTCTCTTTTTTTCGCGCGCGTGCAGATTACGCTCGTTTGCGAAGGATCGTTGGCGATCGGGATGAAGGTTGGGTCGTGTGTCGAGATGGAATCGTCGGGGCCCCGCTTATATACCCATTTACCCACCCGTGCTAGCGGCCAGGATCGTGCAAGGGGGCCCCGACCCTCCTCGCCGATCGAGCCACCGGGAGGGGCCCCTCTTTTAGTCTTCTCTTCGCCGCCCTTCTTGGACTCTATCTGCTTACCTACCTACCTACCTACCTACCTACCTTATCTCTCTCCTTGTCTTACATCTTTTCCTCCTACACCGCTTCTAGCATTTCTGCCTCGATCTCGCTCGCTTCTGCTTACTTTCAACTTGCTCGCCGATTCTTTTGCTCTTTTCCGTTTCGACCCACGACATCTACACTCGACTGTCTCATATGCCCGGTCCTGAAAAGATCTCCGAGTTTGAGAATGAATTCGTAACGTGGCTTGTGTTGCTGACCTAGTGGGATAACGTCTTGAATGGACTTAACCCTTTAATTACGAACACTGTGTATGTATGTACGTTCAGCTAGAATAGAAACTTTGCAATAAAAACTAAAGCACTTCCTACTATTATTTATTAATCATTGTATACGTCACGTTGATGTAAAGATAAAAATAATTAATCTGAACGATATAAGCCTGTGACTCGTAAAGAATTAAATCGTGTATCGTATATAAGACATTCTATATTATTTTATAGCAAAATCGTCTTTGGTTTACTACCAATTACTAGGATGTTTTTAGTAGAATCGTAAAGTTGCTTTTACATAATATGAGATAACTTTTGTGAACCGTAGATAAGTTTCGGTTAAACTTAGATATTCCAAACAACTCAGAAAATTCAGAAGAAGAATAAGAGATACATAACTGCCTACATGAATGCCTGAGAAACCTGAAAAAAGATTAGGAAGTTTTTTAAAACTTCTGAAATACATCTTATTATTCAACGTATATTTCTCTCATCTATATTTTTATATTTTTATATTTAATACTTTATTATTCGTCACATTATAGCATACAGGATGGCATTGCGAAAATTTATATGATCTGTCTGCTAATACACAAATTATTTTATTGTCTATTAAAGATATATGCGGTCGTTCATACTTGCCCGATTAATCGTAGTTGAGGACGCACCTGCAAACTTCGCATGCCGGTATGACGTGTCGCGTTTGTGTTTTAAAAGCATTCATTTGGGACCATTCAACATATCGAGCGGAAGTGCAACGGCAGGACTATATAGGCTATGACAGACCTTGAATACGTTTGAAGGGCCCAATCGACATTTATTTTTTACAAATTTGCAGTGAGTAATTAATTCTCAACAAAAATAAAAAAACAGATTATTTAATGGGTTTAAGGAATTAATTAAATGAAATGCAAAGTGTGTTTTCGAAATATATATGTGCTCTATCACACATTGTTAAAAGTCCCGCTATTTATCCATTATTCCTCGGTAAATTTAAAGGACGTTTATTAAGTCTTAACAAACTGTTATCGTCCTTCCAACTTTTAAATATGAATTATCAGCAATATGACCTTTTCTTCTTGGCGTGAGGACAAATCTTTTCCGTTGAGGGCAAGATTCGTGTCGTCAGTACTTACATACGTGTCTTTCTCTCATTCGCGGCAAAGATGTTTCTCTCAATGGACGTAAATGAATCTCGCACGTGCTCGACATGTTTAAATGGCCGAAAGTTTGCGTGAGCAACAGCTATTTTGTTTTTAATTCTTAAAGAAAAAGAGATTTTTTTAACTTTCACTATCGAAAAAGTATCGCACAATAATACAAATTTTCCACCAAAAATATTTCTCGATATATAATTAATACTCTCTTATATTTTTCCATATAAATAAAAGAGAAAATATACAGATACAATAAAATAAAAATTTTTCGTAAAAGCATTAAGAAGAACGGCTATGGGAAACTGAGCATTCTTCATTTAAAATCCTTAACCAAATATTCACCAGATAAACAAGGAGATCAATAATTATGGCTTTCTCTGCAATAGTTACTCATAAAATAAGGATTTTAATCATTATTTTTTTATCCATTGAAATTTCCATTACACTGCATTACTTTACGCATCGCAAATATACTGCGAATTTGATAAATCTTGAGCCGCCAAGAAAATTGTTTTATTTCATTGCTGTGATTCATCGAGGAACGCACGATGAATCGCGTACGCGTGTGATACACGCGTCAGTGCGCACATATATATAGACACTATTATGTAAACCATAAGTTTACATATCGTTCTGTCTCGACGCAGCATAATCATTTCATTAAAAATTATGTATCAATATTGACGATAAACCCTTACAATTTCAACATAATAATTAACATTTTTAATTCATTTTTGAAACGCGTGTTTGCGTTTTTGTACTTAATCTTCCTAAATTTATTAAGGTCATGCGGTTGGAATCATGATTTATATGATCATCGCGGCTATTTAAATGATATTTCGAAAACAGAGATTTGTATATATTTTCTCTCTCTTGTTACTTGGTCCAAAATCTTTTTACGAATATTATAAAAATACACGCTATATATATATATATTTTTTTTTTTCCGTTCATAATTCGTATAGTTTTTAATATTCATTCCTTCGATTAAAATAATATGCTATCGGTAATTTTCCTCATCATCGCTAAAATATTTTTGCGCCTAAACTGAAAGAGCCGTTATTATACTAGCGTTTTCGCGGTCGATGCGTGCATAATTAATGCAAGATTAAAATCGTGAATAATTCATGATTTTTATCTTGATGGTGTTATATGTAGCTTATCAGAAATGAGATCGATGACCTCGCTTGTTCGCTATCTCGACTTCACATCGTAAAACTTTGGAAAACTTTAAATCATTGGCAGGCCGTAAAATAAATTGAATTTTGCATATTTTTGTAGAAGGTACAATTAAAAACTGTTCTTTTCAACTAAATTACGCAGTTTATATTCCTCCAGAAAGAGTAAATTACTTTTTATTCATTAAAACGTATTTTTAGCGATCAATTTTCTACCCTTGAAGAAATTTAGAATATCTGACTTTTCTATTGTTGGCTATGAGTAAATTTTCACCCATGAATAGACACGTGATATTCTCGGTGCTCTTTTTTACGTATTCTTTCGTAATATCGTGCTCTCTTCCTGGATTCTCAGTTATTGCTAAGGCGGTGGCGGCGGTTGCTTTACAACCAACGATTCCCAACCGTTATATACCGTTAGAATAATACGCGTTTATTAAAGTTGCCGTTTGCGAAAAAGCAGATTCTCCATACGTTTGTATGCAATTACATCTAACGTTTATAAAACGAAAATTCTTCTAGGTTTCTTAAATTTTTAGCATTAAATAAGTTTATAATTAACGCCTAAATTTTTGCTAAAAAGAAATTAATTCTAAATTTAAAAGAATACTTTATAAACTTTATTTTATATTATTTTATATTTTCAGCTCTTTCTCTCTCTCTCTCTCTCTATATATATATATATGGGATCTTATATATATTTTACTTGGATGTTATTTCGCCTACTTTGCTACATAACGTGGAAAAAATAAAATATTAATGTGTGAAATATATAAATCTTATTCGTTACAGATTGCGTGAAAAAGATCGTATAAACAGATATGCTACCGGGAATCCCGGTATAATTCGTTTTTGTGATATAATTATCGCAATGCTAATTACTACATAATTGTGCTGCTTCGAGAAAAAGTACAACGTTTTTATTTTTAGTTCTTATAACGTTGTAAGCACCGCTCATTTACGTTGTCTCTTTAACAGCACTAATTGCGAATAACGTCCGGCCGCGTATATCACGTAGAGATTCTCGTAAGTTTTATGTGTTAATTCCGGAAAGTATATCTTTACACAAGCATATATATCCGAAGGACGGCGTCGATGATTCCCGCGAACCGCAAGGCTAAAAACAAATATTCTATTTAAATTATCCATTCGGGACAAGGATACCAGATATAAGGAAGAGAATGGCAGTTAGAATTATACGAAATTATTAAAGCTTTCCGAAGAAACCTTCGAGTGTCGTGAGACATTTCTATATATATAAATTTTTTTATTCTCAAATTTTTTAGAGGCAAGAATCTTGTTTTTTTTTTCAATAAAATGGAAGAAAATTTGCATTCTTTTTGCGATATATTCCGTGCAAGAATTTGTCACATTGGAACGAAAACCTGAAACTCGGAGATACGCGAAATTCCCGTTTTAAATCGATCTGCCACGCCACTTTGCTCTTGCGTCCTGTTGTCCGCTTATCCCCGGTGCTGATTAGCACAGACGCGATTTCTCACAGTCCGGCACGTGCATCAAGGACGCCATTGATGTGCGCGCATATAAAGTCGGGATTTTATTGCCGCGTATAATAAAAATAAGCGCAATGTATACACACTTGCGTGCGTCTGCGATATTCCGCAGAAATAATTATTTTGTGGATAATAATGCCGCGTACTTGACTTTCGTTAACCGCAAAGATTTCATTACCCATCCTGTTGTTTTACATATGTTGTATTACGTAACGTTCCTTTTCTCGAATGGAAAATTCGCGAACGACGCTTTTTGCGATTCAGTTACAACGGCGATAATTGCCTCGGTTAAATAATCGGTTCGTCAATGACTCACGAACTGCCAATGAGACTTTTAGCAATATCTTGGCACGAGGTGTGCCGAGGACGCTGTTAAAGTGTCATCAAGTGACGTATTTGGTACCGCACAAAACGGTCGCACCTATGTTGCAACTGTTATTGACCGTGAGCGATTTATAACAATTATTTATCATGTATCATACTGATGTGCAGAGGATGATATATGTTAACAGTGTTCCATAATGACATTCTCATCACGTTTAATCCAAGAATGTGCAACCTATCAAATGCATGAACGAACGTGATAAGCGCGATAAGCGATGTATTCGTACATCAAACTTTAAAGTGTGCGACAAATCGTGAGCTTTTCAAATTCTTAGGAATGTTTTGGATGTACAATAGTAGCAAAAAACTATCAAAATTAAAAAAAAAAACATATTTCTTACGTTTATATAATTTATAATTATAATTATAATTTTCCTAATTTATGGCAAAAACTGTTGATCGTATAAATACTCTCTGAAATCAATTGCAAGAAACAAAACAAAAATGAATAATTTACAGAAAAAGAGAGATAATTTTTTTTTACAGTTTTTAATAAATAACTTTTAAACGAGTAAGTGGATCTAAATCAAGTTTTTGCACAAATATTTATTGGAGATTTCTTAATATATGTGAAAATTTTTATTTTGTTGGCAATGTTTTTTCCTTGTCAAATTTGTCAATAAGTGCTATATTACGCGATTTTCCATAAGAATCAATACAAACTTTTAAGTTAAATAATTTCCAAACCGTTAAGAGAATTGTGCTCAAGTTTTGCATAGATACTCAGAAAAATAATAGAATAATCTACAAAATTTTTATGCTTTTGTCAATGTTTTGACATATGACACATGCATTCTTAAGACATCGATTGACTATTTTGTTCTATATTAGTTATTAAACCACTCTCTTATCTTTAATTAATATTATTGTTTATATTGCGAATTCTTCTCATTATAAGAGTTTTGCGTGAAAATAATTTTCGATTGATTGGAGAATTCTTTTCCATAATCGTCATCGATTGATATTACACGTACGCTTGAACGCCTTACTTTAAGATCACGTACATTTTGTATACGTCAGTACACAATCGTTGTTATAACTCGCGAGACGATAGAGACGTTTTTTTTTTTCATTCACCTTTGACAATCGCGCGCATTCGACGGTAATTCTTATTTAATCTCGGTGAATCACCGACTGATCGGTCATTGCTGGATACGCCGATCGTTAAAAGCGAGGTCTCGTTGAATCCGTATGTTCTTCGTTCCGTGCAACGCACGATACGGTTCTTGATTTATGTCTGTCTTTCGTCAAATCGCATCTCGTTGACCGACAATCTTTTCGGCTCGAAGGGGAATTTACATCCCGTTGCGTATTTTCTTTCTCTACCCCCCAGCAAGAAGTTAAGAGTATAATATATGAAACTACAAAGTCGTTAAAGATTGAAGGAGACACCAGTTGTGAGAAAACCTGTCTATTGCATCGTGTATTCCCGAGCAGTATATTAGCCCGCACTTCTGCAAGTGTATATTTTCCGTCGCGTGAAGATGAAAAAAAAAAAATCTGAAAAGGTGCTTTCGCGTATCTCGATGGCTCCCCGAGGATTCTCTTGTGCAACTGCGAGAGTGGTTTCGCGAACGATCCTTCTTCGCGCTGCATTATTTACGCGAAGTAAACCTATGTGCATCCCTTCGAAATCGCGCTTTTCTTTCGCAAGCGCACGAGATACAAAGATATCGAGTAAGAGACGCCGTTAAAAGCTATTATTTAAACAGTTCTTCCTACATTGCTGTGTCGTTTCTATTGTATATCATATCATAAGGACACGATGCAAGTGAATTGTTGCTATAGCAACCGAGGATTCAGGTCGCGCGATGTGGAGAAGAATGCGGGGAGAAAGAAGATGAAGAAGCGAGCGAGGAGAAGCCAACGTTTAGGCAGGTCCGGCCGACCTTGACTACTTGAATCCTAATTTTATCCCAAACCCAATCCGGTTTTCATGGCGGTGGCACATGGGAGGTGGTATCGGGGTTGCAGCTGGCCCGTCTGGATGCCTGTCGCCACCGTTCGTTTTTTCATTAATTAACGATACAATTAGCTTCTCGCATTCTCTCGAACTATAAAATATATATTTTAGTTCGATGCGTCGTTTTTCTTATAAAAAATTTCGTAACCGCACCGATCGTAACGTAATAAGTCCATAATAAGAAATATAAATTTATTTTTTAAGAAAGAAAGAGAAGGGGCAATTTAAAAAAAAATCGATATAGTAATTAGTTTGAAGTTTATATTAGTTAAAATTTGTGGAAATGAAAATATCATTAGCCAATAATGAAAAGAGAGAATATTATCTATAATACAGATTATAATAAAGGCTCGCGGGTGTTGGAAGATCTTTGCGATGAAATCTATTGGAGGGAGTGTAGATTTTCTGATGATTATGAAATAATGATGACACGTGGCAACCCAGATAAGAGCGGTCCTGTCGCGTCCTGCCGATGGCGACGAGTCTGCCTGCTTCTTTTGTCGCCTGCTTTTCCTCCTTCGCCTCCTCTCGTGCCTCCCTGACCCACAAATCGAGCGAGCGACGGAATCCAAGTTCCCTTTTTTTTTCATCCTTTTCGCGCGCGACGAACATACACGCTATCCCATTATCCAGGAATAGCTGCGGGTTTTCTAATTTTGCGAATCGACCGTGGCGAGAGGAAGCGACAAGAGAGTCAATCCCCATCGTAGCGGTCTCGCTCTTAGAGACAGGCTCACGGTAAATGGTCTCGCAATGTACGTCGTGCCGCAGACATTATACGGCATTATGGCGCGGATCGTCGTGTAACATTATGATTATCTCGCAAAGAGCCCAAGGTCTGTCTCTTCTCATCCTCCCCGATCGCAGGTGTAATTGTTCTTTCATTTGACGCGTACATCCCATCGCGCGATTCCTCGCTGTCTCTCGCCTTTTTTCCATCCGGACCTTTTCCACCTCGCACGACACTTCGTCGCGAGAGAATGTGGATCGATGAAAAAAAGCTATCACTGATATCTCGAAGGTCGCCTTTGTTCCTTTTGCGACTGGAGAAATTTTAAATATATTTTATTTAAAACTTCTCCAGTAATATATTTTATTAAAAATTTAAAATATATTTTATTTAAAATTTCTCCAGTCCATTATTTAAAAATTGTTGAACTGTCAGATTATTATTATCTAAATATATTCGGAGAGTAATAGATGAGAGTCAAGATCAAGACTATAAAAATCTGAAAATTTAGATTAATTTGAGTTTAATAATTCAAACACGCAAAAGATATATAATTTAGTCATCTATTATCATTATGGACAATAAATTTCATCTTTAAATCTGGGGTTTCATTCTCGCGTTTGTTAAAGGACGAAAATTTTCATACGAAGATATCAGCTCACGTCATCGACAAATAGATGGCGTATTCGCGGGTGATTATCTCGACTTCAGTCGCCTTTCCTACGATGTAAAGAAAGAAGGGAAGAGGAAGCACGAGCATACGGTGGCGAGAGAAGAAGGATCTCTGAACTCTCGCGCCTGAGCTCGCGGAGCTTTTGCCGGCGGCTATAGCTATTTTCAGCTGGCTCTTCTATCCTCTCCCTCTCCCCTTTCTCTCCGCTGGACGACTCCTCTCGTCGTGTTCCTTTTGCAGCAGCAACGACGTCGTTGCAGCAGCAACAGCAACGGCATTAGCCCCGGTATATACTATGGCCAAAGACGACGGACGGGGCCGGAACGGGTTGCCGTTCAGGTTTTGCCGCAGGGAATCGTTAAGATAATCGCCGCTATCCTCATCCTAACTTAGCCTTAACCGTACGATATATCCATGTCTCGCTCGCCAGCCCCGTCTCTTCCCTCCGCCCTTCCTCGTCCTTTCCTCCTCGACGTCCACCCTCTTACGCCTCCCTTCTATCTCTTCTCTCTCCGCGCTTTCTTCCCCTTCTCTTTTTCTTTATCTATTCCGATGCATTCCCCTCATTCACGTCGCTATGCTTCGTCGATGCAGACGAAGTGTGTGCATAAGTTATGCGGGCGATTCGCGATTTTGATTTAAGGGCGTAAAATTAGACGCATCGCATACTCGATTTTGCAACACGCGAAATTTATTCAGCGATTAATAGAGTGGCTTGGAAAATGATTACGATAATTATGGCGCCGCGCAAGGCGACGTGCGATTTTCTATATCTCGGAAGGACGCGATTGTGAACTCTCGAAGACTTTCATCGATGATAAAAGTAACCCCGACCATCGATCGTTGATGATTGTCTTTCAGACAGGTGCTTGCATACGCATCGACGAGCGCGTCACGTGTACGACGCGTACAAAATGATGATTCTGAGTAGACATCCTTCGATATTTTTTTCTCTTATCTCTTCACGACCATCTCTATGATTTTATCTTTATGACATTGATTATCGTCATTAAAAAAATCTGCATCAAGGATAGTTTCGGCAATTTGAAAAATTACACATCTCAGAAATCACGATTCCGATCTATCTTCGAGAAGATTGTTTCTTTAATCTTCTCTTAAATATTGTCTTTATAATTTATGACATTAAAATTAATAATTTAATTATGACATTAAAATTACTATGGATGCCACATTAGCTTCACTATCTGCAGATATTGCAGTCTATCTTCTTTCCAAGTGTAATTTCTCAAAGCTAAAATATACATATGAGGTGCGATTTTCGTCAATGGCATCTCATTTCGCTATTTTAATCTCAATCATCCGCCGTCCCCAGAGATTCTCCTTTCCTCGGGAAGTCGCGGGGAGCCGCAAGGACGCGGAGGTGCAATCGGTCGTCGTCGCCTGCCGCCGCCGGCCGGTCGTGCACGCTGATGTATAATGCGTTACACAGGTATTACAGGTATTATCCGTATTACACGTATTACGAGTATTATACGGACGTACGTGTGCGACCTCGAAAGAACAGGCCTGGCATGACGGCTTCTTCTTTCTCCGATTTCCCCCTCGCGTATCTCCTCTCTCTCTTTCTTTCTCTTGGCGTCCGCATGTCCCCCTCGGCTACATCGTCATCCTTCCCTGCATGCACAGCCTCACTTCATCCTCCTCTTCTCCTTTATCGCGCGACTCATCCTCTGCTCTCTCTCTCTCTCTCTCTCTTTCTCTCACCTATTCTCTCTCCTCTACCTACCTCTTCTGTTATCTTTTTACCCTAAGATTCTTCTCCTCTATCGCGCGACTCATCCTCTGCTCTCTCTCTCTCTCTCTCTCTCTTTCTCTCACCTATTCTCTCTCCTACCTACCTCTTCTGTTATCTTTTTACCCTAAGAGCTCAGAGCGAGCGGGCGGTTTAACGTCCGCGACTTTTTCTCGCCTTCCTCCCCCTTTCTCTCCTCCTCATCTTCTCCTCCTCCTCTTCCTCGATTCCGATCATCTCGTCTCTGCAGAGTTGCACTCCTGAGCGCTTCGCGCTCAATGCATCTCTATGCAACCGAGATTCAAGAAATTTTGCATCGTATCGTGTTTCTTTATCTCAAATTATTGAACAAAAAAAAAATATAATTTTTTATATTTTATATTTTTTTATTCGATTCAATTGAATTTGAGGTATAACTTTATTTTAATGAAAAATACTTTGATCCTTGAAAGGTCTTTGAAAGATCTTCGTAAAATGCAATATTGCAATTCTCTCTTTCATTTGATATCTTAAAACTGTCATAGAAAAAGACGAAGTTTACTAAAGATTATGTACTTGGATTAATAGGCACGATAGATTTTAAATTCTCTGTATATTCTGACGAGCGATTGCAATGTTTTGCAATCAACTGTGCATATTTTATATTTCTCAGAATTCCGTAAGATTCTAATAAATCCGATAATATCGAATACTTGAAACTACAGCGTAGTAAATTTTGATTTGTGCAATACAAATAATGATATGTATCGGATTATTACATCGTATCAATCTCCTCGTTCGCGTATGATTTTCTTCTATTTCCTCAATAAAGGCTAATAATAGAAAAAAAAACATTGCATGAATCAAATTTTATATAATAATAATAATAATCTTTATTGTGCAACAAGATACATTTTGCAACAAGATAATCTTTAAATTCTTCTAATAAAATAATATTCTAATCTATTTTTATGCTAGTATTTCGCATCAAAATTAGTTGCTATTAATTCTTTTTGCACTAAAGCTCTTCAATGTGTATTATATTTTTTTATCTTAAATTATCTCGAATCATTTTTACTTCTGAAATAAATCAATTAACAAATAATATATATATATTTAATAAAAACTTGATTATATAAATGCTTTTAATATTGGAAATTTGATTTTTTTCTTTTACTAAAAGGGTTCGTCAATAACAGTTGATGCAATGAAAGTTAGTAAATATGAACTTTAACAGAGAGCTTGTCTATGTGAATATAAAATTTTCATAAAATATGTTCACAATGTAATAATCCTTTAAACGTCATCGCGCAAATAGGCCATGCGAATCGAACAAGACAGATATCATCGATCTTTACTCATGGAGAAAACGACCTCGGTATAATGCTCGACCTTTACGAACCGGTCCCCCGCGAGTACAGTCCATTTGCATGCTGACACAGGTGTATATGTTGCACACGATGGGCGGGATCCACGTTGTAAGGTCTCGTACACATTAGATGTACACGCTAATAACAGGCTTTGCTGCTGCGAATGACAGTCATTTGCTTATCCAATTTAGAGTCGCAATAAACTTTTCTAAAGGTGAATAAATTCGCAGGTTTTATTAAATAATTAATTAAATTATTTTATAAATAATTTATTAGAGTTATCGTTAATCGGGTTGCATATAAATCTTTATCCCGTTTATCGATATTACTGGCGATTGCTCGGGACGATCAAGAGCGAAACGTGTAGATTCGCCTTTAATCCTCGGAGATGGGAGAGGAAGACAGGTTTCGTCGATCGCGAGGGAAGGCGTTATGCATCTCGTTGCAAACCCGTACCCGGTACGGTGGTCTGCTATCGGCTAGAGAATGATCTCGTTATACAGTGCACGACCTTAGCGAAACTGGTTGACAGGAATCGATTTGTATGCGTTGCTAGCTGCGGCGCAATTAATTATGTTGCATAGAAAGAATTCAGTTAGAGTAGACTAGTCCCAGTTACATCGACAGTACTCATTAAATGAGCGTGACTTAATAATTTTTTTTTCTTTTCTA
>NW_021851188.1:131566-137283 GCF_003651465.1 Formica exsecta
TATAATTATAATTATAATTATATACAAGGGGTTAAAAAAAAATTTAATATATATATATATGTGAAGTTTGTCGAAAGGAATCTTAAATTACGAATTATTGCTCTTGCATTCCGAAGTCATAAAAGTGTTTTCGGACGAAAATAAGATAAAAGGAAAAGATTTAAAAAATATAACCGATGAGAAATTGATATTTTTTTATGCGCGACACGTATGTGAGATAAAGTACAAGCGCGCGACGATGAATCCTCGATATGCTCATTCATACTTCACCAGCTTCGTCAGCTGGCGCGTCAATGAATTACAATACGTGTGTCTGATCGAAAATGTATGCATGCGCAAATCGGTTCCTATATATATTTCTCCTTCGATTAATCGGGTACTTCACCTGATCCATCTGGTCCATCTCAACGAAGCCGATCGTTTGCGTCGTCGCCCGTCGTTGAGGACATTCGATTTGCATTTGACGATCGTCGATGATATAATCCATGTCATTTCTTTGCGCGATCACGAAATGTGAAGTGACCGCGAACTTGGCTAGCGTGTCTGCATTCAGGGTCACGTCGATTCAATGACGTAGCTAACGAGTGACCGATGCTATACATTAATCTTCTGAAGAAGGAAATAAAGGATATAATGAGAAAAAGAGAACACGAGAGGAAAAGTTAAAGGTTGACAATTAAAGGTTGACAATTAACTGACAATGAGTAAAACTTCAAGCTTTCTCATATAGCGTGTAGTACGATTCAATATCCAGTGATTTTGTATTAAGCAGGCATGCAATCAAGTAATGTTTACATATGTTACAATAATAATCTTTAATTGATTAATGTATTTACGTGATCATATGTTTTGTTTCGAAACATAATTTAATTAATTTTAACTAATATCCTTGGCAGAGAGAAAAGATCAAGACATGTGTTAGGCTTAGGTAATTTACACAATTAAAAATCTTGAGAGAATAAATTCTGAAATGAAATATATTCGAAATTGTTTAAGGAATATGATTCCCCACAAGCGGCTCTCGTACTTAGAAGCATCCAGTGTAATCTTACGCTTTTAACACATCGTTTGACTTTTTTTGACAACACAAGATATAGGATGAATACTGATTATTACTTTTTCTGAAGTCCTAAAATAATCCAAGATACACATTTCTTATCTGCTAGTACTATGTCGCTTTTAAGAGATTCTTTTCAACGACTGGAAAACTCCCAGCATGCTGCGTCTCGATGGTCCCTGGTAATATTCCACTGCTTAACGGCCGTAAGCCCTTTAGGGAACGTGCATGTTACTTTACAATCACCCCCAGGTCAGACTTCTTTGAAAGAGTGCCTCGACAACGAGTACTCACAAAAGGTTCCTTTTATCTTTCGAGAGACAAACAAGAGTATCTATTAGGGTCAGATCAAATAACAGGCCTTGGAGTCCATTTGGATCGAAGGCAATAGCGCGCATGATAGGGTACAGAGATTGTCCGTGGTTAAATCACACTATAGAACTCTCTGTTTGTTAGAATAATTTGCAACACGCGATTCATGTAACGATTCCTCGTATAACTGCGGATTTAAAAGCTTTCTAGATCCAAAGATACAGCATAAAATTCTTATAAGCAGAGAGCTTATCTCATCAATCCTATCTATTTGTTTATAATTTAATACGTTCATAAATTAAAATTTTATTAATAATTAAATGATTTATATGTAAATGTGGATAAGAGAAGACATTATTACTTTGATTTCTTAGATTGTTTGCCTTCCTCCTGCGTTTCTACGTAAAAATGGCTACGGAATACCAACTCCATATTAGGTAAATAATAGGAAATTCCATATTAATTTGCGACCTCGACAATATCCGACAAGGCCGTTTATATTGCTTCGAATGTAGATACGTCTCTTTTGGTTATTTCGGATGAAGGTCCATGCTCTTCAGCGCATAAGTATCGTCGATTAACGCGGATGTGTATTTGAATGGAGATGTTTAATTCATATTTATCTCTCTCGAGAACGAAGGGGGAAGTGAGTCATCCCTTGCTCAAGGATTATCACTCTACATGGGGTCTTACAACGTGTGATTATGCTTTCTTCGCATCTCGTATTTTGGCACATATGTACAGTATAACAAAGCGTATATAAAATTAAAAGTATATTTAAAAAGAGAGAATTTTAATATTATTAATTTATTAATCTCTTTTCTTTAATTTTTATTTAACTAAAATCATGTTTGATTTGTAGAATCATAATTTTCAAAAAACTTCTCCAAAGCGTGTTGCATACTGTACGTAATGTCATCGTCATGTGTCAATGTAACGTTAAATATTTTTATATAGGTTTTAAATATCGATGGAGAGTTTAAGGGGTCTTTCTAGTTTGACATTCTGAAAATAAGGTGATTTTGGGGAATTTTTTTTAAAGAAAAGTATAAAACATATTAATTCTAAACTTTGCACATTTATTAAATAACATTTCAAATATATCCTGAATTTTTTTCAAACAAAAATATTTGTTTGTTTCGAAAATTGTTCATAGCGACATGATTCTAACCGTTATAGTCATCTGAAAAAAACCAAAAAGATTCTTAATCTGTGTGAGTGTGGCTACTGCGTGAACCAAAATAAAAAAAATATTGAAAAATAAAAAAATGGCAGCGTCTCAAAAAAAGAATTTCATTTTTCATCAAAAGATTGGTTAATTTTGTAAGTCGCAAAATTTGAATTTTGCAAATATCGATTTAATTTTAATTTACACGATAACCATATTCATACAGATTAAGAATCTTTTTAGTTTTTTTATTTCAGATGACTATAACGGCAGGAATCATGTCCGCCATTTTTTTTTAGACATCCTGGTTGGACTATTATAACTCCGAAACAAACAAATGTTTTCGTTTGAAAAAAAAAAATCAGGATATATTTAAAATGTTATTTAATAAACGTGCAAAGTTTAGAATTAATGTTTTATATTTTTCTTTGAAAAAATTCCCAAAAATCGCATTTATTTTCAGAGCGTCAAACTAGGAAGACCCCTTAAGTGAGTGTGGCTACTGCGTGAACCAAAATAAAAAAAATATTGAAAAATAAAAAAATGGCAGCGTCTCAAAAAAAGAATTTCATTTTTCATCAAAAGATTGGTTAATTTTGTAAGTCGCAAAATTTGAATTTTTCAAATATCGATTTAATTTTAATTTACACGATAACCACATTCATACAGATTAAGAATCTTTTTAGTTTTTTTATTTCAGATGACTATAACGGCAGGAATCATGTCCGCCATTTTTTTTTAGACATCCTGGTTGGACTATTATAACTCCGAAACAAACAAATGTTTTCGTTTGAAAAAAAATCAGGATATAGTTAAAATGTTATTTAATAAACGTGCAAAGTTTAGAATTAATGTTTTATATTTTTCTTTGAAAAAATTCCCAAAAATCGCATTTATTTTCAGAGCGTCAAACTAGGAAGACCCCTTAATAGAAATCCATTTCAGAGTAGCCGTCTTGACATCGTAAAAGCATGTTAGAGAGACGTCAGTATTCTTCCTGCTTAGCCTGAGTTTTCGCGATATTCATCGGATCCGATGCGATATTCCGAGCGCGATGTTGCTTCGTGACTTTGTCAATGGACGCGCAATGCTAACGATAAGCAAAATGCCGATCGTGGATAGAATCCATTGCACTTTTTTGAATTTATAAATTCTAGAAATAGTTTCAACGCGTGAATATACAACTCGCATACTAGTTGCCTAAAGTTATGTATCTTCCTGGTAACGTAGCAAAAAGCGCGGTCTCTCATATTTGCATTGATTCATAGCTACAACTATTTATCATAATTCCTAAACGAAATCGATATCATAATAATGTTAATGACGCATCAAATGTATTCGAATAGAAAAATGAAATAAAAATCAATTATTCTGTCAAAATTAATGTTTTATGACAGCTAATAAAGCTTAATTCGCAATTACTTGGAATCAATTGGTAAGATGCAATATCAACGATGAGAGAGATCTCGACGATAAAAAGTCTATTTTGTTGTTTTTGTACCCATACATTCTGAAATCAATCTCATACATAAATACATGCTGGCGTATCGTCGAGAGCTTAGTCATTAGATTGCAGTATGCATTATCGTATGTGTGGAAAACGGGTTTAAATACGCAGTAATATGATAATTACGAAATAAGCATCCATTTGGCGCCGATATTAGTTAACGTCGCGAGAAGGATAATGAAAAATCAATCGTATAGGCGTCGATCCATTTTACATATTACGCACTTATGTAAAGCAATCGTTCTATTTTTTTGCAAGGCTCATTTCTTACTTTATGATCCTTAATTGGATCTATTTCGGCGAAATTATGTGTATATACGTTTCTTTTTTAATTTTACTTTTTTTCATGCTGCTCACGCTTTAAGATCATTTAGTATTATTCACGGTCTAAGTATGAGGATGAGAAGAGGCCACTGCCGGTTTAGCTCAACCTTGAACGCTGTCAGTTAGGAGAGGCGTACTAATTATGTTCACGCCGCGTAAGAAGTGCTTAGAGCGCAATTGATTGAGATATACGTTGCGAATGAAATTGGCGTTAATTCGAGTTTAAGAAAGTGTCAATATCGGTTTGGACCGACATGAACTCTTCTATGAAAGAACAACTGCGTAGGAGAAATAATAAAATTTTTATCTCCTTCTTTCCCGTTACTCCGGTAACTGTAAATTCGATCCGTCTCGATCGTAACTAATTTTATTATTATTATTTTTTATCACCCGAGCTTTTCGGGCTCTACCGAGCTGCCTATTTAATCATCGTGGATATTTTAATCGAAACATCATGGCGTTGGAAAATCACATGTCAAGCGCGATATATCAAGTAATTTGATCTTAATCGCGGCTTCGAAATGATTTGTTAATTTTATCTCCGCCTTATCGTTTGATCAAAATTCAAAAGCACTTATAACTCTTTGTTTAATGTTGTAATATACGAGCAATTCGTGTTGTTATTATAATAATAATTCTACGTTATTTTATTGTAAGATTAAAATTACGTTTAACAATATTCAGCTGTCAAAATTGTAGTTGAATGCTGATATGAATGTTTATAACCTCTGGTTAAAATTAATTATTATTAATTCTATTTCTCTGATGATTTGATTTTGACATTTTAACTAGCAAGAGACACGTGGCTTCATGTTTAATCATGAGTGATGCAAGTTGAAAGACCATGGCTCGATCAAGACAAGAACATAAAAGAGTGGCGATAGAAATTATAATTATGTATTATAAGTATTCATTATGGCGAATTCTTTTTTATTTTTTTCTTTTGCGATATTTATTTGAAAAGTTCAAGGCTTAGGTAACGAGTTTCGTCGTTGAAACTGCGTTTTGTTATTAAATCAATTAAGATGCGTAATTAATATCGTGTATTGCGCTAGGCTACTCGGTAAACTGATGAATGAGTGGATTAACCGGTTGGAGATATCTAACGTAAAATACCCATGTTATTATCATATGTATCATAAGCGTCGTATATATTTTAATCTGATTGTTCAACGACAGATTCAGTAGAACAAAACCTGTTTGCTCTGAGGAAAATCAATCGTTTTGTACGCAGCAGTGCATTGAATAGTTTAGGACATTAGGATAAAAATTGTACTATGATTTTTTGACACGGTATAAATAAAATTTGACGAATGCAATTAAAATTATTTTTTCTTGCATTATATATA
>NW_021851188.1:138198-140203 GCF_003651465.1 Formica exsecta
TATATATAATATCTTTAGTTGCATCCATTGTATATATATTTTCTCTATAAAAAGGATTTCGATTTATATTAAACCTTGACAAATTTTATCCGCCACACGATAGGTCTGGCATTTGTCTCAATCACTCGTTTGTTCGCTCCCTCAATCGATCTATCATCTTCGAATATCGAATTGGCACACTTGTTCCCTTGAACATCGTGAAGTATCCATAGTTGAACGACTTTGTCGCTGTTTCTACGATATAGGAAGTCTCGGAGCCCGTATTAGCAGTCCGGGTGCGAAGTGCGAAGTACAGTAGACGTCTTTCTCTCTCGACGATCTCAAAGTAGTAGTCAGCTCGAGCTTAGCGCTGCGCACAATCGAGAAAAAGAGAAATACCAGCAGGGGTTCGGCCATACCGCGCCGCCTTCTGCTCTTCGTGTACCCGACGCTACGTGACGCGACTACGCTACTGGGAATTAACTATACCTTCGCTTAGTGTTGCGACGATAAATTCACCGGCGCGAGTTTCCGTCTGGGTGCCCCTTTATCGTCGTCGGAGACAGGTATGTGGCGAATCGAAGTGTCTGTTCGAAGTCTATCCGAGCGACAATGATGTTCCTATTAGAAGAGACACTTGAAGTGCCCGTTATTGAAAGATTGACTGATAATGAGAACGAGATTGTTTGTAAAGTATAGATATGACAAGTTGAATAAACGATTTTTGAAAATGATAAGGACGAGATGATAAACGTACGCCTTTAATAAGTAACAGCCTGCTTCGACGAAAGGCAATATTTTCTGAGATTAATTCTCTAAATTTCTAGGAATAAAATTCTATAAAATTAGCTCTATAAAATCAGATTCTATAAAATGTCTCAGTCTTCCCCGAACTACCCTGTGTTTTTACGCAACAACCTGGCTCGCTTACAGGTCGTTTCTCGTAGGGCTGACCGACGGAAGTAGCGTCTGTGCGGCGAGACGGATGCCCGAAAGAAAGTTCTCGAAGTCAATTCCGTAATAGTCGGCGTAGCATTGAATTCAATTGAATAATGGTCGGCCGGGGACCGGTGGGAAGGGAGACGGGGCGCGAAAGGCAGCCGCCCCGATCATTATCCATCATTCGGCTGATTATCGTGATATTCGCGCAGCGTTCTCGCCTTTATCACCGCGTTACTCAATGCATCGTCGACGCCGAGAGTGCCGAGGCAGTGACATGGGCGAGAAAGAAGTTTCGAGATTAACGTTCGCGGATCGTCCCCCGCGATCTGGTCTTTCTTTTTTATTTCATTATTTTTTTTTTTTTTCATGCTTCTTCTGTGGATGAACGATCGTGTTTGGCTGGCTCGGTGGACGAAAAATGACCATCGGTGTTCGCCTAAATCGCGTCATTATACCATTCGTGAATCGGCGGTCCCATCGCCGTCGTTGTAATGTGGGCCGGTAAAATTTACGACCTTCAGCGAGAATTCGTGTTTAAAGAAATAATATTAACGGCAAGCTACTTTACTCGTATCGCGCCGAAGATAAGTCACGGCGCCGTACTGTCATTTCATCTGGCGGGATGTACAATGTTTCTTCGGAGCAAAGTAGTCTAAATGCAATTTATTATCGAATAATAAAATCACATATTTTAATGCGAATTTTAACAAAGTATTCACACATCTGAAATGAACGATCTCAACCTGTTTTCGCATAAGAAATTTCTTTCGAAAAGTTAACGCAAAAAAGAATATAATTACACGTATATATGAGGATGGAACAAGGACATAAAAACTTCGTTTCGAGAAGAACGCACTTAAAATTCTTGTCTTATCTCGCAGGATATCGTATTTTCATGTATATTCCGTGTGAGATGAAAGAAGGCATTTTTCTTCCAACACATCGTCCAAAACACACAATTATGAGAACAGAACGATTTATTTATGTCCGGCAAATATTTTTCAGTTAGAATCAGACGAACCTCTTTATAAAGTTCGTAAGGAGTTTAAGGTATCGCGTGACTCGGCATCGCCGTCGATCGCGA
>NW_021851188.1:140442-143202 GCF_003651465.1 Formica exsecta
TTCCGATCGAATCCAGGCCATCGATGTCACGTTGCCCGCGCGTCTATACTTAGATCGCGATCAAAACAACGGCCAAGAAACCACCCCGGAAAACGGCGGGGAACGGCTTCGCTAGGACACGCAGCTGCGTATAACATATGCGGGCC
Organism: Formica exsecta; assembly: GCF_003651465.1. Lineage (NCBI taxonomy): Eukaryota > Metazoa > Arthropoda > Insecta > Hymenoptera > Formicidae > Formica > Formica exsecta. The sequence goes on from NW_021851188.1 coordinate 140,589, forward strand.
GAGCGCGTGCGGGAACGCGTGATCCATGCGAGAGAAAGAATCCCGCCGGCGAGTTCACGAGGAATCGGCGGCGATCGGCCAAGCCGAGGGATTTAATGGAGCGTGGCGCGATCTTTAACGGTAGATTCGTGTCCTTTCGAAATTATTATTCCTTTCCGAGCGACGAAGCGATATTTGGATAAGATTGATTAGATTTAAGAAGGCATATCTCCGTTTGAACTCTCGAAAAATAAGTACATTTTCTAGATTTTTTGCAATGCAACGATTTGTTAAAAACTTTTTATTTTTATACAATATTATTAAGTATTTAAATAAAAATTCTCAGTTAAAAAAATTTTGTTTTTTAAAGTTATGTGAATATTTGCAGAGTTATATTTTCATGCACGGTGTGCATGAAAACTCGGCTACGTTCGACGAATTGACTTCAAATTTTGCATGTGAATTCCTAATAAGACTTTGCGAAGTCTCTAACGAAGCCTTTTTTAAATTCGATTCCTCATTTTTTTATTATAAACAAAAAAAGATGGATTTAAAGAGAAACGAAACTTTTTTTCAACATGCCGCCATTTTTTTATTTTTTAAAATTTTGAGAAAAACGCTTGGATAACAGATAGCTATTAATATGTTTAATAAAAGAAAAAACTTGTGTTTTTTATTTTAGACATAATAAACGAACGTTTTCATGCACACCGTGCAGCTACTTAAAATTAGAGGAGCTCTACAAATATTCGCGTAACTTTAAAAAAAAAAAAAATTTTTTTTGAGCTGAAGATCTTTATTTAAGTCTTTAAGTACTTAATAATATCGTATCAGTATGGTAAAAAAAAGTTTTTATCAAATCGTTGCGCTGCAAAAATATTTAGAAAATGTACTTATTTTTCAAAGATTCAAACGAGTATACTCCCTTAAATCGAGATTTATGACTAAATACATATCGACATCGCGACCTCGGGCTCGTTTTTCATCCGTCAACGAGACTGTCTGTACACGATTCTAGGATAGTGATTGCTGGATTTAATTGCGCGTTAAACAGAAAGAGAAAGACGACGTTACGTTGACGTTTCTCACGTGTGGGCACTAATTAACGGCGTTACCTTTGGTATATGTGGGAGACTCTTTCAAAGGAATTAACATTTGCGTGATAAAATACATAAACGTGCGGCAGGTAGTTACACGTGATCCGTAAGCAGTTTAACGAGTATCGAGTAAGTTAGCGCATACGTAGATTTATATGAAATGAAAGAGAAAGGTTCCATCTGTCAAAATATAGCCACGCAACTTGGCGACTCATCGATCAAAACTCAAAATGCTTGAGGCGCGGTTCGCATTATTTCTCTCTTAAATTTCGATTCGCGTCGTGAAAGAGGGGACACACTCACCTATTTCACGGATGACATTTTCATCGTTGATGAAACGGGAAAGGATATCAGTGAACGAGATGAGATGATTTTAGCGCCGATATATGCGAAGAAGGACACGTTATCGGCGTTATCAGCGATTCGAAAGCAGTTTACATCGAATGCGCAAAAGAATGTCGATCGCCGTAATAGGAAGAGGGAGAGAGAGAGAGACAGAGAAGATAGCAAAACAAGTCTAGCGTGTCTATCGTGATGGAATCGATGGCGGTCGTCGAGCTAAATACGCAAGAACCCAATGGAAAAAAAGGGAGAGACGAGAGTAGAAATAACGAGGCGCACATCAGGATTAACGGATAGTTGTAGGTAGAAACCTGGCGCCAGCCATTAAATTAGATCGCGACGACGTGCCACATCGTCTTTCCCTTCTCCTTGTCCTTCTCTCTTCATTTTCCACTCCTTCCTTTCGTGCGGTGACCGCTTTCCTTCTCGCGCACTCCCGTCTTGCTATTCGCCGTGATTCGTTGGGTGCGAAAGAGATACAAGGCTCCGAATATGAATGATTCAGGTTTTGTCGATTGTTAGCAAAGATCCTGGCGTTTGATAGCGTAACGTATATTTTACCGTCGTTATTTAGCGACTCGAGAATGCATCGCAGTGCGTGTTACGCATGGGAATCGTCCGCTTCAAAAGCCTTCATTTGTCTGAAGATTTTATACTCACGTACTAGACATTTTTTTATTTGATACGTAGAGGAGAATACATAGGGATTAAACTTTAATATTATTCTGATGATGCCTCAGATATGCGCTCGTCTCACTGAAAAAGAAAAAAATCCTAATGTTACACATATAGTTCAGCCGTGCGATCGTAAAACACAATTAGCTCGACGAAGCGAATCCGCTCTAAAAATACGACGGAGAACTCGGCGTCGATTCGAAACCGGTGGCTTAGGAGGATAGTAAAAGAGACAGAGAGAGAGAGAAACAGCTGGGATGGGAGGACAGAAGGGCGGAAAAGAGAAGAAGAGAGAGTCGCGGGATGCTGCGATGGAGAGCAGGTTTAGCTTCTCTTCGCCATCCGCAACCGTATCGGCGCGAATCCCCGTATACGGCCGCGGTATGCTCAGAGGAAGGAAGGACAAGAAGGGAGGAGATCGAAGAGAAGAGGATGAAGAACAGAAGAAGAGAAGATGGTACAGTCGTGTACGCGGTGCATCGATGCAGCGGTGGGCAGGGGGAGGATGGGAGGAGATGGGG
>NW_021851188.1:143522-150409 GCF_003651465.1 Formica exsecta
GATGGGGGGGGGGGAGGAAGGGCCGCGCGATAGGAGAAGGTGGATGAACGAGAAGAAAAAGAGTCACCCTCCACGGCGCCCGAAGGCGATGCGACGACCGGTCGCCAAGGGACGCAGCAGCGGCGAAGACTCCGCGACCTTCGAGGTTTTGCTGGCGTTCGCCAAGTTCGCCGACCTGTACCTGCGGCCTGTCGTCGTCGTCGTTAAACGATTCAATATCTCTACATTATAATCGATTTTGCGTGGAACAACCGCGTAACCACACACGTCAGTAAAAACTCGATCTATATCGGTTTCATTCAGTTTTCATGATCAAGGAAGATCAGATAGTCTCTTTAAATCTCGCTAGTTAGCCTGGTGATAAATACTTTTATGATATCAATCTTATTCCTCTATATTTTTAATCGACGCTTCCGAAACGCCGTGCAGCTTAAAGCGGTAGTGAAGTATCGCTCTTTCAGATCCAGAACGATATTCTGAAACAAAAAGTTTCTTCGGGATCGTCATCATTTTCGGCGAGGAGGTAGACACGACTTCGCGATTCGAGCAACCATACGCCGTCCACGAATTCAAGTCGCAAAAAGCGACCGGACAATCGGCGGTCATCGGTCGTGCTTCGCGAATCGTTCGATAAAGGATTCGCGACGGTGGAGTACTTTTTTCTTTTTTTTTTTTTTCACCGGGTATCTCGTACGCGCAAGTCATCCTTCTCTCCGCTCGCGGTTTGTCGCCGCGCCCTCGGCGTTCCGCTTTGTTTGCGCGTTCGCTACGCTTCGCAAAACCTTGACCTTCACCTCGCTTGGGCCCCGACGTTATCCTCTCTAGCCGCACGCTTTCGTGGGCCCTACGCCATATTTCTCGCGCTCGAGTCCCTTCGTACTCGGTCTCGCCTTCTCGTCCCCCTCGTCTTCGCCTTCTTTTTTCTTCCCTCGACACGGAGTCCACGACTCTCGTCGACTCTCGTCGGTGGAACCGTTGTTAACGACTTTTCGAGCCCGTGGGCCCCACCGACGAAAGCCAGCCAACGAACTTTTAAGCCGGTAATAACTTCTGCCGTCCGATGGCCCGTGATATAGTGGCCGGGGTCCCGCGAGCGTTCTTGTCTTCCCTCAAAAAAATACGACTCTGCTAGCATAGGAGATGGTGCCGCGAGATTCTTCTATGTAGATTAAATCCCTGTTCCCTCCCCGTCCGAAGGGGGAACACGCCGTAGAGCTCGAATCGAAAATAGATAGCGAAGATCGAAAAAAAGATGTCGATAAAATTTCCGTCAGAAAAGGATCGTTCATCATTAATACGGGAGATTAAATATCACAATACGTTTCCACTGTTGCGAATGGTGGCATTACGTGGCATTACGAGATTATCATTTTCGCGGAAGATACATTGGCTCGATTGGATAGTCGCTCCCGGGATGTTAGAATCTCTCGTCTGTCGCGGCCGCCGCGTCGGAATCGCATTCATGCTAATCTACGTGACAATTCCCCGTCCGCTTCCATTAGGCCACATTTCCATGAAGCGCAACGTAGTAATAATATTCCCTTGAAGTGGCGTACAGATGCCGACGACGACGACGACGACGACGACGATGAAGAGAAGCAGTAACAAGTACAAGGCTATGTTTCTTTTCCCGCATCCTATTACCAACTTCTTTTCAAGTTTCCACGGCGGAGCGTCCGCCGCCGATACGCGGTCCAGCGCTTTGCGATATAAATAGATCCGGTGCGATCGCAAGTGGATGATGGCGGTTGAGGCCGAGGAGGACGAAGAGGACAAGAAAAGGAGGATGAGACGGTCGTGGCGGTGCTGGAAGAACAAGGAGGGACCCATCTCGTGTAATGATGCCTCGATGGAGCGCACGATGAAAACGAAGAAAGAAAAGAGAGCGCGCACCTTGAATGCGTGCATTCGCAGAAACATGCGTAATGCGCGTGCGGTGCAGATTGCAGGGGACCGAGCACTCCACTTTGTTCGAGCGAGTGCCAAGAGCGTGACTATCGGAGCAGCCACCCTCCTTTGTCCGTGCCATTATTAAACGGAAGGAAAAGGGACGTCTCTTTATGGACGATGTTGGATGTATTCGACAAGGGGGGGGGGGGAACATCTCCTAGTGGCACCTCTATGTGTCTCGTTAACGTCTTGTGACTTGCATGTCGTGTTCAGCGAAGAGAACGCATCACGGCGATTGACAATAGATTCTTGATAATTTGAGATTGTATAGGGTTTGGCTCGATCCAAAGGAAACTTGACAATTATTTCTTAGAAAATTTCTTTTTTTTTTTTCTGAGTCTAAGATATAAATTTCTAGATATGAATTTATCTCTTTCTCTCTCTTCTCTTATTTTTCCTGCCTATATTAAATGCACCGCACAATTTTTAGTTGCAAAATTAGAAATGATAGTAGCGTTGAAGTTAAGATCAATAACTGAAAATAAATGAAACATTAATATATAAATTCTGTTTAAAAGAACACATTTTATCGAACATACACATTACTTGGACCCCATAACAGCGAGATACCATAAAAAAGTTAATTTCCTCGAGGAATGCGTCACTGTTGGCGATGGCGTTTGTAAGGCCCTTTCAGTCCGCACCGGCAATCATTTATCGCGATATCTTAATGTCACCGTTAAAAACCACGGTTGCTCGTAGGCTTTACAACATCGTCGTCGAGCTCGCTGCACCGCAACGAGGAGCGCAATCTTATTTCCCGCGTCTAGCTCGGCCATGACAGTCGTTACCCTTCTTTGTGCGTGCCACAAAAAGTGAGTAAGGGTATCTTTACAACGGGCGACAGAGACGAGCCGCTTTTATTGCCGCTACATGTGCGCATCTTACGACCCGCGTAAGATCGCCGGCGTTCTCGTTAGCGCCCCGAGCTTCGTCATCCCCTTCGATTACGAAAGAAGCTACGAGGATAAAAAGATAATCGGAACTTGATTACCCCGTCGTCGTCGGGACGGGGGGAAAGGGGGTAGCGGAGGAGGGACGCTCGTTTACTATTTCTCGAAATGTTTCGGTCGTTCTCTTTTGTCGCGCCAATTTATACCGCGCTGATGGTCGTAAAATATATTAACAGCGTCATTAAATCTCTCGCCATCGCGGCGTGGGATGGTGGATATTCGCGAGAATTCAACACCGATAAGGGGTTAGCGCACGCCAAGTTTCCAAGATGCGACAAAGAAAGCAAGGTGAACCAGCTTCGCGGCGCCTCGTGTTAATTATTCCGTCAATCTCCCGGGAAGAAAAGGAGTCTGATTGCCGCATATGTTATCTTCGGCGTGATATAATGTAGGCCGCATCTCTCTACGAACGGTGAACGCGTCTTCTTCACGAGCTTCTTCATTTTCGCATCCGTGATATTATTTTTATTATTTATTATTTTTATTATTATTATTCATTATTTTTATTTATATTATATATTATTTATTATTTTTATTTTTATTATCATCTACATATCTATATAATTATTTTTCAGCTTACGTTACCCTGTATTTATATTATGAACACGCACGTTATAATATTTATTAGTTGCATTCTGCATATTGCGATGCAATCTAGTATACTTTCTACTTCAATAAATCTCGGTCACTCGCCGCTAAATCCTCGAGAGGGCATCTTCGCGATGCAATCTAGCGTGCGCCCTTGGCTCGTATCGACCGCGAGGTATATAATGCGCAAAAAGCTGCTTCGGAATAGAAGCGCCGACAGGAAGGAGAAGGAGAACTCCCAGAGGTGCGATGCACTTATGCGCGCCGCAGGATCAGCATCGCACTTGCGGCGGCAGGACATAAGAAAGCCTTCGCAAGGCAAACCAGCCTCATCGCGCAACCTTAATCGTAGAGAGATACCCTGTTTCTCTTTCTCTCGTTCTCGCCCCTCGCGGCGTCGGGCGAGTTTCGCGGTTGAAAAATTGGCGCGACGAGTCGACGATAGCGTCTCTCGCGGTGCGTGCAACGATATCGTCATCGCGGCCAGGATACGATCACGTCGCGGTTTACCTCCTTTCGGTGGAGGGGCCGAGGGGGGGGGGGACGACGCAGAAGAAGCTGCAACGGGGGTAAAAAGCCGCCGAGCCGGATGCGTCCCGCTGGTAGAATCGCGCTTGACATAGGCGGGATCGCGACGACGATCGGTTCGAGAAGCGCGAAGGACACGGATGTTAATGACGATGGCTGCGCTATGAAAGTCACGCAGCGGGTATCCTCGAACGGTGCAGCGTTTTGCAGATGCGTATCGTACGCGTGACACCAACAGCGTGTTCTCTTCAGATGTGCAGGTACATTCGATTCGAATGTACAGGCTTTTAATTAATAAGCGTGCAGAGCGCGCAAATTTCGACATCTTTTCCTCTCATTTAAACTAATTGGATAAAGACCGTTTATCGTCGTTTATTTTCACGTCAAAATAAATTCTGATCCGTAGATCTTGTAGAAAAAATTGATACGTCGCACATTAATGTATGTCCTATAGATATTTCTGTGATGTTTCCACGAAGGAAGTTTTTTTTAAAATAAGGCCATTTTTAAAAATAAAAGAAATTGAATGTCGTGATAAAAAATCCTGAACTAATTCGAATTAGCGTTTACGTTATTCAACCATGCGAAACAGGTATTTCACGGCTATTATCACCGGTCGTTTTTTTCTTTCTTTTTTTTTTTTTTTTTGGAAAAAAGAACTTTCAGGGGAACCCGAATTAGCGAGGGATCATGGGACGATGGCTACGAGCATTTTCATCGGAATCGCTGTTCTGATGGAACGGCATTATACAATCAGCCAATCAGCCAGTCAATCGTTTCTCCCAACACATCCTGTTCCTGCTTCTTCTATTCCGTCTAATCCACCGTTTCGCATCACGTTGTTCGACCGATTCCGCGTCTGCCGGTTGGCGCCTATGCTCGCGAAGGCATCCGAGCTGAACCGGCCGGTCCTCTTTTACCTGTATCTCGCAGGAACGATAGACACTTGGCGTGCAACCGGTGCGACCATGCCTTCTCTGGCGAGATCTATTTATAGATCTCGCGGTATTACCTGCGAGCCAGCGATGTTCGCGATCGCGTGTGCGTTGCGTGCGTGCTTGCGTTCTCCTCTTCTCTCGGCTTCCTCGAGCGTAGAAGGATGCACGTCCGCCTGGTGATATATCGCGGTTTGTTTCGACGATTGCTACTTTGTAACATGAAATCGGCGCGATTATCATACGCTCGCCGATCGTTTCAGAAGCGCCGACGGCTTCTTCCTTGGTCTCTTTGAGCTTCGTCCTTGATACCGCCCGGCTATCGAAAAGATATTAATAAGTTATTAATCGATTTCATAGAAGATCATTCAACTCACTCACGCGAGGACGATTTGATCGAACGATCGAGGATAATAAGACGTCATTATCAGACTAGGAAGAGGAAAGATCTATTGATAACGCGTACTCGCATTGACATGATAATAGTACTTGTCGCTAGCAAAGAAGAGATTTTCGGATCGAGATCATCTCTGTAAAAGATGACAGTGTGATGATGAACCTACGTGGCACTTTGTCTGGTTTATGCAGATCGCGAATGGTCTTCGTCCTCCCCTCTCTCTACCCCCTCGGTATTTATAGATCCTAAATATCCAGCCAGGGCAAATGGATATTGGCGAACGAACGAACGAACGGATACGGCCGTTCCATTTCTTAGGAATGGCAATCTAGGCGGCGCGAGTTATACCCGCTATCTTCCTTCCACCGGGTGTGCAATTACGCGGCTCTTGCTCCTTTAGCTCTTCTTTTGGTACGAAGAAGCGGCGCAATTCCTCTCTCTCTTTCTCTCTGCAACTGCCAGAGACTATTTATAGATCATAGATTACTATCCGCGTGGTAAATATGCGGCTTCTGCTATCACGTATAAGCGACCAACGAGAGAATTCCGCCGATGTGGTCGGCGATAATTATTATATGCCTAGACTCTGGCTGATTATTATTGCGCTCGAATCTCCACTTTGCTCTTTCCTTTTTCGACGTTTTTGCCGGCTTGTACGTTTAAACGTCAACCGGCCTCTTTCCCAGCTGTGAGATGATGGGATAGAAATAAAGACAAAGACGATTGAAAGAAGTGACGGATCATCTGTATGTATCAGCCGTTACTCGGATATGATTTATCACGGAAAACTGTCTCTGAATCGCTTTTAAATCTATATGGAACATTTACCTTTCAACAAGCACATCTATAGACAGATAGAAGCGACCATTCCATAAACTAGTTTAAACTTTATTAGCGTTGTGTATATACGAGGCAGTTTTTTAAATAAAAAATTTGCAAAAATTGATATTTATTTACTAGGAAATTTTACGAGAGAAAAGATATTATAAATTTGGGGAAAATTATTAATTTTGATTATTAATTTCAATGATCAAAAAAAAAAACAAACGAGAAGTGCCAATATTTAAATTCTCCGAAAGAGAGAAGAGGGTCACAAGTTAATGCCACTATCCGATTATGTCGAAGGACGTGTTATTTCTCCTTATCGCGAGCATCGTTACGAGGTATTTTATCGCGGCTGCTGCGAGGCGATTTTATAAATAGCCATCGGGAATTTGCACGCGGGTTTTGCACGAGGCGCTTAATACGCCCTGGCGATTACTCCTGGCGCCAGCGCGCAGTGGGCCTACCCCGGAGTTTTCCTCTTCCCTTCGGGGGTCTTTCCGTCTAATGACAGACGGTTAATGGGAAGTTAATGTCTGCCGTGTGCTAACCACGAGACCGGTCTTTCTTCCTCTTTTCCCACAAGAGTCTCCCCTTTTCCTTATTCCATCCCGCATAGCTGCTACATTCTACTTTTCTTTCCTTGTGCCTCTTTTTCTCCCTATCTTGTACGCTTCTTCTTTTTCACTTCGTCGTCTTCCTTTAGCTTCTCTT
>NW_021851188.1:150458-156680 GCF_003651465.1 Formica exsecta
CTTCCGATTTCGCGATTCTTTTCCCTGCGTACATCGGCGTTGATTGCGGCGTGATGAATAGAACGTGTAATTGAGCCACTCTAATTGCGTGTACTGTTAGAAGAAGATGAGTTGATCCTAAAGACTTGATGATACGAGTATAAAATCTATTTATAGACGCACCGCGGGTATATGCATGCGTAAGTGTTGCGTGTGGACAGATATTTTCTAACGCATGCATCACTCTTGAGAACGTTGCCTGAATTTTTAATCGACTATATCTTTATGCCGTTTTCAGTTCGTCGTATAATTATTATTTTTATAATTATTATATATATATATATATATATATATATATATATATTTTTCTCTGCGTGCATGTTGTAAGATTTATTCTTTGTTTTGCTCAATTTTGAGCTAAGAGAATTTACGTAATCTCTCTCCGATGTAACATCGGGCATATATTACAGCGCGAGAGCTGAAGTTGTAAAATATTTGGAGAGTCCAACACAAAGCTTCGCCGGTGTTCTCGCGTCGTGTCGATACCGGTGAAGAGGATTCGTAATTGCCGGCTTCTATTTGCAGATTTTACCTTTTGCTCGGCGGCACAGGGACGCCGCCGTGACAGAACATCATCATTGCCATACCGGGAATAGAACCGGCCTTCTGGTCGATGCACCTTGACAAGAAACAAGTCTGTGCACCGTAATACCGATCATCTCTCTTCTAATAAGCTCAACATTGTTTTTCGAGTCGGGACTTAATCGACGAATTTCTCGATCTGATTAAATGTTCCTCCTCGAATGAACTCTAGGCAACTGTGTCGCAGAGATTCCTGGATGTGACATCGAAGATCCTTTGCTCCTGCCTATCTTTGTGAAACCTATACTCTTTATTCTATCGCGTTATCGAATCTTTTTTATCGCCATCCTCTTTTTCGCAAATCTCGTAATTACGATCTTATAATCGTTGATCGATATGAATAAAAAAATAATGCTCTCATCTTTATTAGCAATTCATTTTTATATTACGTGTTCCATTTTTTAAATGATTTTTATATGATGTATTGATTTTTCAGAAACTAATATGGTTTTATTTTCAAATTCTAAAGAATATAATTTAAAAAAGGTAAATATATCCGAAATAATTATGGCATAAAAGATTATACGGGTACTAATTCTTGCAGACAAATCCTTAATTATTCTCGCTCATGTGCGAGGGATTAGCACATAATTACAAATACGATACATGGCATAAATCTATCTTGGAGCTTCCTCTTCGTTTCGTGACATCCGCTCGACGCATCTTCGACGCATGATGCGTGATGCGTGAACGCTAATGTTGCGTCGCGAATGGAGGAAGTCACTTTATTATCCATTTCGATAAAAATTTTATTAGTATTTTGACCGTATGCATTTTTTACGGCACAAACGCTTGAAATTAATTTCGCGAAATTTTAACTAGTCTAGATATATTAATCAATTGTGACTATCGAATAAATAAAACTTATAAATAATAAGCAAGAAATAGTCTTTGGGAAAATAATAAGAAAATTAGAAAAATAGTAAGAAAGAATATGCAAGAAAAAAACAACTTTTTTTCAATCGCATTCGCACGCAAATACTTGATCAATCTTTTCCATATTAACGTTTTTCTGTACTTGGTATACAAGATGATCCGAAAAGATATTTTTTGTTCTTATGGGTAACATACGCGATAACATTTTTCCCACGACAAGAAAAACACGTTTATACACTTGCTAACGGAGAGAATCTTTTCGATCTGCAAGTTCTTATTTTCTCGACCTTTCCCGTGGTGCTTTTTAATTACCGTAATAATCGCAACGGTCATTTTCCGTGAGACAGAAAGATTCTCACGAGAAACTCCGTGGATAGTTCTATTCGAAATGTTTTCGCGATGAAACGCTCTAAAACACTTCTTATATGTTAAGAGATTGCAAAAATATATCGAAAAGAGAGAAATAATCGCATCTGAAATAAGCGATTTGAATACTCGAGGCATATAAAAATAAGATTCATACATTTTCTAAATTTTTTGTTAATACATATTATTTTTAGACAAAAGTGTATATACGAAAAGTGCGATCATGTAGAAGATAAAAGCAAATAGCGAAGAATATATGGTGCTAATGAACGTACTCGCGGCGCGATCGAGTCGGACAGAAACTTGAATTTGCTCAACAATTAGCCGTTCGAGCGGCTATATTTAGCATATAACATATGTATAAAGATATATCTACATATCGCGTATACATATATCGTTCTGTTCTTTGATTTCGCACACGAGTGGAACCATGTGGATGGAGATACACAAGAAAGTAAAATATTATAATTTATTTCGCTTCGTACGTAGAATCTGTCATCCACAGCACGTGGCAGGAAGTACAATTTTACGAAATTACATCTCGGTGACTGTAACTCAATCCTCACGTCTTAATCCTGAAGGAAGTGTACCACGAACCGCTCGTTAACGCTCATTTGCGCACGTCTGTATATTGAGAAACATAATATACCTCGAAACGTCACAGATAAATTATACAAAAGTCTTCGAATATAGACCGCCGAATAATTCAAGTGTCAAAAAAAGTACAATAATTAAGAAGTAATTAAGACACGGTCGTTTTAATTTCTCGTTGCGCTTTGGTTCGTTGCTCCCGCTCGTACGTCGCGTCTTCAAGGTACTCTTTCACCTCCTCGCGGACGTTGAAGGTTGCCTAGACGGCGGCGCCGACGAGGCGGACGATTCGGCTGATCTATGCACGAGACGACGGCGTCAAAAGCCGCACGTTACTGTGTACGATCTCGTAGTGATCATTCCGTACCGTTATTCTCTCGGTCAAGGTTCCCTCGCCGAGATCGAATTGAAATATCCCGTTCGCCGCGCGATCGGATCCGCGCACGTGGTCCAACGACCTGACAAGCGTCAGGTGGGTCTCCTCTCCTCTCGTTCGCTTGTAAACAACGATGTGAAAAACTACGCGGCGTAATATCGAGGCTAATTAGCGATTAGTGTGCGCATATTTTACCGAGGAACCGGATCGGAGATGAATCTATATGGAAATTAATAAAATTCGAACAGTGGAGCCTCTCGCAGAATAATTCTTTACCGAAAGACATTTATTAATTCTCGAAGAGCTACGCGTTGCGTTGACAAGAAAGGACGTGGTTTCCCGTAGCATCTCCTTTTGGAATGTCCGAGTCATTGGCATCAAATTCCGAAAAGTCGCCTTTTGCGATCTGCATTTATATACAAATGAGGACAATCTGTATTCACGCGGAATAATCTAAGCCACTATTTTATAAACGGAACAGATTCTGAAAAGCATTTGGGAATTGTCCTCTTCCTCACTTGTCCGCGAGGATTGCGTAAAACGAGATACGTACCAAATAATCACGCGAACACGTCTTACATCGTTCGAAAGCCATTCCTCTGTCAAAGCGGACACGCGCGGTATGTTTTGCCACATATTGTCGCGGTAACAACTCGACGACGACAAAGAAAATATTCTCCAAGTGAATCCCGTTTTGCACGTTCGACGCGCGTCAAGTACAAAGCTGCGCGAAGAAATCCGCGCTCGCGCGAGGCGGCATGTGCGAGGTCGTGCGAGGTCGTACCACACGGTGGAGGGACATGTGAACGAGCGGATAGGATAGGTTGAGGGTCGTGAGTGGCCGTTGACCCTGCCTGTGCATGTACCTGTGTGGTATGCCGGCCGTACGAAGCAGCGCGACTAGACAGGCCGGAATCCACACATCGGTAATAGCTTCTCTCTAGTCTCTTACCTCTCTCTCGTAAAAGTGGATATTTATGGTTCCCCCGCCTCTCTGCGACCGCGACGAAAAGAAAAAAGGAGTTCTTCCGCAAACCTTGTGGTTCTCCGAGCGCGGGTGTGCCTGTGTGTGTGCACAACCGCTAATTAATGACTAAATCGCGATGCCACGAGGAGAAAAATTCATATCGATTATATTTATTTCAACATATTTCTACATCGAATGAAAATAAAAAAGCCGTATCGTGAATTTTAATTTGTGTTCTGAATTGCTTACAGCAACTAAAATAGTTAATACGATATTATAAAATAATAACGTCATAAATAATTAAAATATAGCACAAATAATAAGAATAAAATAATTTTTTAAATAAGGCCAATAATGATAAAATTATCGTTTTTGAAAGAATCAATATTATGGACTGGTCGAAAGCCAATTACAAATGTTATAATTTTGTTGCAGTATCCGTCCACATTATCGTCCGAGTGTTTACCTGACCAAGATGATCTGAATTGCGCGAATGTACCGGGGACTTTACCAGCGAATGCAGATATTTCACCAGCAGCGAGGGATCTTCTGAAACGGCTCTTACAACCGGAGCCTCGTTTAAGGCTCCGAAATCTCCTCAGCCTTCAAAGGATCGCTTTTTACATGGGTTACGATATTCAAAGTTATATGTTGAAAAAGGTAATTAATAATGACACATAATAATCTTGCTTTTGCAGTCATTAAGGCAGAATAACAATATTTAAATAACTTATCGTATATAGAAAGTTTTCAACGTTTACTCAACATAATTCTTTTGGTCTCTTTGAGAGTATAAAAAAATTCTAGAAACTTTCCATCATATAGTATATAACAGATTAAATTATTCGAATGTTCAAACTATTATTTTAAACACATAAAAGATATTAGGTGTATATTTTATTTCGATAGAAGATTAAATCAAGAGTTTTTATCAACTTTTTGTTAATTATAAATTCGTATAGGAACTAATAATTAAAATGATTTGCCATCTCTTGTTACATATAGGAATCGCCATTCCGGATTCTAGGAGTGAATAACCGACGAGAAACACGGCAAAAAAAAGTGGATTCTTTTGATCACGAATTTCCAAATTTTGAGTCGTTTCCAGGTGGTAACGCTACGAGGACGAGTCAATGATCTCATAATGATATATATCTTTCTCTATCTGATTATATGTATATCTTTTATAAAAAATATTTTTTCTCGTGCGTATTATATATATACATTTTTCAAAGCGCACGCACGTGTGTGTATACGCTTTGAAATGTATAAAGCACACGTAACAAAGTTATTTTCGATAAAATTTGCATCAGAATAATTTTTTATATAAATATTGATTGAATATTTGGAGCGATGTATTCGTCGAATCTTATAATCTATTTAATGAATCTCAAATAGAGAATTTCAGATTAAGCGACTTAAAAAAAATACATTTTCTTTTAGTACATTACTCAGGTATAACAATATGTGATAACATTAATAGTATATTGAACAAAAACATCTTGATTTTTATTTTATTTCAGCGATTGTTTTGCTCTAAAAAATTTCTTAATCCATCCTTTTTCCCAAATGAAAAAGATCCCTTATTATTAACCAATTATAACTTTTCTACAATTTTAACTAGAGAGCTACTTAATTCAAATAGAAATGTCATTGATAATTTAATTTACCGATCAAAAATTTATTTTAATTTATTATTTTTCTTCACGAGTGTGTAAGTTTAATGTAGCAGCTCGTATCGGAAGGATCAGGTTCAAATACCTAAAAAGGAAGCGTCAAGTAAGTAAACTCTTTGCCGACCCCACGGATGATATCAGTTTACAAAAGTTTTAATTTTTTTAAGAATAGTTAACAGTATTTTTTGTTTGTTACAGTATCTCGTCGATAATACAATTAAATTGCGATAATCGTAGTGCGTACAAACTAACAACGAAACAAAAATGGATTAGAACGCAGCGTCTTCCGAAATGAATGCGAGAACAATGTGCTTTTTCTCTCTCTATCTCTTTTCTTTTAATACGTATCCGCGCGTATAAATTTTTTTTCTTCGTTTCTTTCTCCATTTTTCCATCCAATTTTCGATGCGCCTCGATTTTTTCATTGGATCAAGGGGCAGCTGTTCTCTCGAGAGTGCAATTAATTCAAATTTACCGTGTGTAATATATATATATATATAATCATATATACATTATTATTCTTACATATAGAGGATCTTTCGGTTTCGATATATAATACAATTTTCCCAAATTATGTCCCGTGCAACGCGTCAGCAATCCATCACTGTCCGAATGTTCTGAATCGAACAACGTTAAGGGGAAATGTCGACGGACAAACTCAATAAAAAGAGAAACACGCTTTGTGCGCGCGCAAATTAACGTTTCTTAAGAACAATGCATGCATAAGTTAAATCGTGCGGGGGGAGGGG
>NW_021851188.1:159642-173690 GCF_003651465.1 Formica exsecta
ATATATAATTTTCTCTGCGTGCATGTTGTAAGATTTATTCTTTGTTTTGCTCAATTTTGAGCTAAGAGAATTTACGTAATCTCTCTCCGATGTAACATCGGGCATATATTACAGCGCGAGAGCTGAAGTTGTAAAATATTTGGAGAGTCCAACACAAAGCTTCGCCGGTGTTCTCGCGTCGTGTCGATACCGGTGAAGAGGATTCGTAATTGCCGGCTTCTATTTGCAGATTTTACCTTTTGCTCGGCGGCACAGGGACGCCGCCGTGACAGAACATCATCATTGCCATACCGGGAATAGAACCGGCCTTCTGGTCGATGCACCTTGACAAGAAACAAGTCTGTGCACCGTAATACCGATCATCTCTCTTCTAATAAGCTCAACATTGTTTTTCGAGTCGGGACTTAATCGACGAATTTCTCGATCTGATTAAATGTTCCTCCTCGAATGAACTCTAGGCAACTGTGTCGCAGAGATTCCTGGATGTGACATCGAAGATCCTTTGCTCCTGCCTATCTTTGTGAAACCTATACTCTTTATTCTATCGCGTTATCGAATCTTTTTTATCGCCATCCTCTTTTTCGCAAATCTCGTAATTACGATCTTATAATCGTTGATCGATATGAATAAAAAAATAATGCTCTCATCTTTATTAGCAATTCATTTTTATATTACGTGTTCCATTTTTTAAATGATTTTTATATGATGTATTGATTTTTCAGAAACTAATATGGTTTTATTTTCAAATTCTAAAGAATATAATTTAAAAAAGGCAAATATATCCGAAATAATTATGGCATAAAAGATTATACGGGTACTAATTCTTGCAGACAAATCCTTAATTATTCTCGCTCATGTGCGAGGGATTAGCACATAATTACAAATACGATACATGGCATAAATCTATCTTGGAGCTTCCTCTTCGTTTCGTGACATCCGCTCGACGCATCTTCGACGCATGATGCGTGATGCGTGAACGCTAATGTTGCGTCGCGAATGGAGGAAGTCACTTTATTATCCATTTCGATAAAAATTTTATTAGTATTTTGACCGTATGCATTTTTTACGGCACAAACGCTTGAAATTAATTTCGCGAAATTTTAACTAGTCTAGATATATTAATCAATTGTGACTATCGAATAAATAAAACTTATAAATAATAAGCAAGAAATAGTCTTTGGGAAAATAATAAGAAAATTAGAAAAATAGTAAGAAAGAATATGCAAGAAAAAAACAACTTTTTTTCAATCGCATTCGCACGCAAATACTTGATCAATCTTTTCCATATTAACGTTTTTCTGTACTTGGTATACAAGATGATCCGAAAAGATATTTTTTGTTCTTATGGGTAACATACGCGATAACATTTTTCCCACGACAAGAAAAACACGTTTATACACTTGCTAACGGAGAGAATCTTTTCGATCTGCAAGTTCTTATTTTCTCGACCTTTCCCGTGGTGCTTTTTAATTACCGTAATAATCGCAACGGTCATTTTCCGTGAGACAGAAAGATTCTCACGAGAAACTCCGTGGATAGTTCTATTCGAAATGTTTTCGCGATGAAACGCTCTAAAACACTTCTTATATGTTAAGAGATTGCAAAAATATATCGAAAAGAGAGAAATAATCGCATCTGAAATAAGCGATTTGAATACTCGAGGCATATAAAAATAAGATTCATACATTTTCTAAATTTTTTGTTAATACATATTATTTTTAGACAAAAGTGTATATACGAAAAGTGCGATCATGTAGAAGATAAAAGCAAATAGCGAAGAATATATGGTGCTAATGAACGTACTCGCGGCGCGATCGAGTCGGACAGAAACTTGAATTTGCTCAACAATTAGCCGTTCGAGCGGCTATATTTAGCATATAACATATGTATAAAGATATATCTACATATCGCGTATACATATATCGTTCTGTTCTTTGATTTCGCACACGAGTGGAACCATGTGGATGGAGATACACAAGAAAGTAAAATATTATAATTTATTTCGCTTCGTACGTAGAATCTGTCATCCACAGCACGTGGCAGGAAGTACAATTTTACGAAATTACATCTCGGTGACTGTAACTCAATCCTCACGTCTTAATCCTGAAGGAAGTGTACCACGAACCGCTCGTTAACGCTCATTTGCGCACGTCTGTATATTGAGAAACATAATATACCTCGAAACGTCACAGATAAATTATACAAAAGTCTTCGAATATAGACCGCCGAATAATTCAAGTGTCAAAAAAAGTACAATAATTAAGAAGTAATTAAGACACGGTCGTTTTAATTTCTCGTTGCGCTTTGGTTCGTTGCTCCCGCTCGTACGTCGCGTCTTCAAGGTACTCTTTCACCTCCTCGCGGACGTTGAAGGTTGCCTAGACGGCGGCGCCGACGAGGCGGACGATTCGGCTGATCTATGCACGAGACGACGGCGTCAAAAGCCGCACGTTACTGTGTACGATCTCGTAGTGATCATTCCGTACCGTTATTCTCTCGGTCAAGGTTCCCTCGCCGAGATCGAATTGAAATATCCCGTTCGCCGCGCGATCGGATCCGCGCACGTGGTCCAACGACCTGACAAGCGTCAGGTGGGTCTCCTCTCCTCTCGTTCGCTTGTAAACAACGATGTGAAAAACTACGCGGCGTAATATCGAGGCTAATTAGCGATTAGTGTGCGCATATTTTACCGAGGAACCGGATCGGAGATGAATCTATATGGAAATTAATAAAATTCGAACAGTGGAGCCTCTCGCAGAATAATTCTTTACCGAAAGACATTTATTAATTCTCGAAGAGCTACGCGTTGCGTTGACAAGAAAGGACGTGGTTTCCCGTAGCATCTCCTTTTGGAATGTCCGAGTCATTGGCATCAAATTCCGAAAAGTCGCCTTTTGCGATCTGCATTTATATACAAATGAGGACAATCTGTATTCACGCGGAATAATCTAAGCCACTATTTTATAAACGGAACAGATTCTGAAAAGCATTTGGGAATTGTCCTCTTCCTCACTTGTCCGCGAGGATTGCGTAAAACGAGATACGTACCAAATAATCACGCGAACACGTCTTACATCGTTCGAAAGCCATTCCTCTGTCAAAGCGGACACGCGCGGTATGTTTTGCCACATATTGTCGCGGTAACAACTCGACGACGACAAAGAAAATATTCTCCAAGTGAATCCCGTTTTGCACGTTCGACGCGCGTCAAGTACAAAGCTGCGCGAAGAAATCCGCGCTCGCGCGAGGCGGCATGTGCGAGGTCGTGCGAGGTCGTACCACACGGTGGAGGGACATGTGAACGAGCGGATAGGATAGGTTGAGGGTCGTGAGTGGCCGTTGACCCTGCCTGTGCATGTACCTGTGTGGTATGCCGGCCGTACGAAGCAGCGCGACTAGACAGGCCGGAATCCACACATCGGTAATAGCTTCTCTCTAGTCTCTTACCTCTCTCTCGTAAAAGTGGATATTTATGGTTCCCCCGCCTCTCTGCGACCGCGACGAAAAGAAAAAAGGAGTTCTTCCGCAAACCTTGTGGTTCTCCGAGCGCGGGTGTGCCTGTGTGTGTGCACAACCGCTAATTAATGACTAAATCGCGATGCCACGAGGAGAAAAATTCATATCGATTATATTTATTTCAACATATTTCTACATCGAATGAAAATAAAAAAGCCGTATCGTGAATTTTAATTTGTGTTATGAATTGCTTACAGCAACTAAAATAGTTAATACGATATTATAAAATAATAACGTCATAAATAATTAAAATATAGCACAAATAATAAGAATAAAATAATTTTTTAAATAAGGCCA
This sequence comes from Formica exsecta, assembly GCF_003651465.1. Taxonomy (NCBI): domain Eukaryota; kingdom Metazoa; phylum Arthropoda; class Insecta; order Hymenoptera; family Formicidae; genus Formica; species Formica exsecta. The sequence goes on from NW_021851188.1 coordinate 163,456, forward strand.
ATAATGATAAAATTATCGTTTTTGAAAGAATCAATATTATGGACTGGTCGAAAGCCAATTACAAATGTTATAATTTTGTTGCAGTATCCGTCCACATTATCGTCCGAGTGTTTACCTGACCAAGATGATCTGAATTGCGCGAATGTACCGGGGACTTTACCAGCGAATGCAGATATTTCACCAGCAGCGAGGGATCTTCTGAAACGGCTCTTACAACCGGAGCCTCGTTTAAGGCTCCGAAATCTCCTCAGCCTTCAAAGGATCGCTTTTTACATGGGTTACGATATTCAAAGTTATATGTTGAAAAAGGTAATTAATAATGACACATAATAATCTTGCTTTTGCAGTCATTAAGGCAGAATAACAATATTTAAATAACTTATCGTATATAGAAAGTTTTCAACGTTTACTCAACATAATTCTTTTGGTCTCTTTGAGAGTATAAAAAAATTCTAGAAACTTTCCATCATATAGTATATAACAGATTAAATTATTCGAATGTTCAAACTATTATTTTAAACACATAAAAGATATTAGGTGTATATTTTATTTCGATAGAAGATTAAATCAAGAGTTTTTATCAACTTTTTGTTAATTATAAATTCGTATAGGAACTAATAATTAAAATGATTTGCCATCTCTTGTTACATATAGGAATCGCCATTCCGGATTCTAGGAGTGAATAACCGACGAGAAACACGGCAAAAAAAAGTGGATTCTTTTGATCACGAATTTCCAAATTTTGAGTCGTTTCCAGGTGGTAACGCTACGAGGACGAGTCAATGATCTCATAATGATATATATCTTTCTCTATCTGATTATATGTATATCTTTTATAAAAAATATTTTTTCTCGTGCGTATTATATATATACATTTTTCAAAGCGCACGCACGTGTGTGTATACGCTTTGAAATGTATAAAGCACACGTAACAAAGTTATTTTCGATAAAATTTGCATCAGAATAATTTTTTATATAAATATTGATTGAATATTTGGAGCGATGTATTCGTCGAATCTTATAATCTATTTAATGAATCTCAAATAGAGAATTTCAGATTAAGCGACTTAAAAAAAATACATTTTCTTTTAGTACATTACTCAGGTATAACAATATGTGATAACATTAATAGTATATTGAACAAAAACATCTTGATTTTTATTTTATTTCAGCGATTGTTTTGCTCTAAAAAATTTCTTAATCTATCCTTTTTCCCAAATGAAAAAGATCCCTTATTATTAACCAATTATAACTTTTCTACAATTTTAACTAGAGAGCTACTTAATTCAAATAGAAATGTCATTGATAATTTAATTTACCGATCAAAAATTTATTTTAATTTATTATTTTTCTTCACGAGTGTGTAAGTTTAATGTAGCAGCTCGTATCGGAAGGATCAGGTTCAAATACCTAAAAAGGAAGCGTCAAGTAAGTAAACTCTTTGCCGACCCCACGGATGATATCAGTTTACAAAAGTTTTAATTTTTTTAAGAATAGTTAACAGTATTTTTTGTTTGTTACAGTATCTCGTCGATAATACAATTAAATTGCGATAATCGTAGTGCGTACAAACTAACAACGAAACAAAAATGGATTAGAACGCAGCGTCTTCCGAAATGAATGCGAGAACAATGTGCTTTTTCTCTCTCTATCTCTTTTCTTTTAATACGTATCCGCGCGTATAAATTTTTTTTCTTCGTTTCTTTCTCCATTTTTCCATCCAATTTTCGATGCGCCTCGATTTTTTCATTGGATCAAGGGGCAGCTGTTCTCTCGAGAGTGCAATTAATTCAAATTTACCGTGTGTAATATATATATATATATAATCATATATACATTATTATTCTTACATATAGAGGATCTTTCGGTTTCGATATATAATACAATTTTCCCAAATTATGTCCCGTGCAACGCGTCAGCAATCCATCACTGTCCGAATGTTCTGAATCGAACAACGTTAAGGGGAAATGTCGACGGACAAACTCAATAAAAAGAGAAACACGCTTTGTGCGCGCGCAAATTAACGTTTCTTAAGAACAATGCATGCATAAGTTAAATCGTGCGGGGGGAGGGGGGGGGGGGAAACGCGAGGCGTGAATAGTTACGTCGCTAAACACGAGGAAATTATTCAGGCGCTTCCGCGTATTATTCCTCAAAGAGAATGCTTGTTCTAAGTAACGTCTCAATGATCTAATATCTTATGATGATTTCCGCATGCAGACGAAACGCGCGATAAAGAGGTAGGGAGATTATTTCATCCTGCGTAAAGGCGGGACCGACAATTTGTCCATCGCACCTCCCAGGAAACGCGATCTCGATGATCGTACGATCGACGGAACAAACGGAGGATAAGATTTACAGGATCACACGGAACGGCAAAATGATCTTTGCGAATGATCGCGTTAAAGCGATCGCTTCCCGCACCACATCGCTGCTTATCAACAATCGCTCCTTCTTATCAAAAGATCGTGGGAAAGGGGGAAAGGAGATTTTCGCTCGTGAAACAGAACGAAATTACATCTAATTATAACTGCTTCCACCCCCATCATCTGGCGTGGAGTCATTTTGGTAAAAATCTCTAGGCTGCTTGCCCTTGCGCTGGATACTCGGGCCGACCGATCTGTTCCTCTCGCGCGGACGATTCCTCCCGTTCACGACGTTTACGTCTACCCTTAAGCAAATCGAAATCCGGAGGATTCGCGCGACGAGTATCCCGCGTGAAAGCGCCCTAAGCCTATTTTCGTGATCGCGAACCTCTGGGGTTCCTCAATATCGCGGAAAACCCCCCTGGAGAACCGTCGGTTCGCGTCACTGCTCTCCATGATACATATACATACACACATTTTCTCTCTCTTTTTCATGCATTTTTCTCCTCTCACGTTCACCCTTAAATTACTATTATTTCTTCTTGTTACAATGCTTCGCTATCGTAAGATAATATAATACAAGTAGAATTGTCCGTCTGTGTATGTGTTCAGTGATTACGACAAACTCACTTCCGTTACTTATTTTTACAGCTCGACACTATTACGGATATCGCGCAGGACTTCCGCTATTCTGCAAATCGCGAAACAACTTCATAGCCACGTTTCTCGGGGAAACGTTCGTTGAAAATTTGTATGAATCATTTAAAGGATTCAGCCGATTGATCTCTTCATATTTGTGATTCGCTTGCAGAATAAACGTCGCTAATGCGCGACACAAAAGGGGAACGGCTCGGACGCGCGTCGTCGAGTAGGATGCGAACGAGAGAGAGAGAGAGAGAGAGAGAGAGAGAGTACGCTAAGCAGGGACGATAATATCATTACATTCAGATGATAGACGACGATATATGAAGTAACTACGGGGTCGATGGTTCGTGACGCGCGTCAGTGCCGTTCCGCGTCGTCGATCGTCTCGTCGTATAATTGTTCGACAATGCAACTGCAACGGAGACTCAAATTTCGTAATTTCATCCCCTTTATCTTCATCATGACGCGCGGCCATCCAGAGAATGTCCAACAATTGTTTTCAGTTTTGTACACAAAATACCAACTATCTATCTGTGCTGGAAAATGCACATACTGCTTGTACACGTCATATATATATATATTTATATATATATTTATATGTATAATATTTATATATGGTGTATTGTATATCGCGTAGCGTGTAGCAGAGTGGGTTCTTTTTTTTACTATATATTTATATATATTATTAATATGTACACAAAATTATTCATTATTAGATGTATGTTTCGCGTGCTTTTACTTTTTTTCTTGCCTTGGTTTTATGCTCAGAGAGTGGACGCTTCGAACGGATGTGGAGATATCAAATTACGCTCGAGAACGTCTCTTTACGGATCAAAACATTGCCCTATTTGAAAATAGCCAATTTAATTTCAAATTAAAATTTCCATTAAATAAAATACAATTTAAAAATTAAATTAAAAGACAATGATTTTGTTATTTATTCACGCTCACGAAAGTTTAATAAGAGCGCTTAATCTCTCCGCCGTTATAAATACCTTTATCGCTATTTTTTAATAATACTTCGATATTAAAACAATTGGCATTTTTGTAATTTAATCCCTACTATATGTATATATGATTCAAGTAGTATCTGCTATATTAAAATGTACGCAGAAAGTATATATGACACACGTGCCTGCAAAAATACGTTCTCGAACGTAGCACAAGGAAAAAAAGAACTATTGGCAGAGACGTTTCATTCAAATTTCGACCACTCTCTTCCTAAAATATTTGTTCGTAATCTCTCATCGCGCATTACTCACACACATACAATCACGCACGGGTATGCACTCATACCGGCCCAGACAATCCGGAAATGGATATATTTGTTCGACTACATGGTAGCCACAGCGCTCGACCAATGGAACGAGAGAGACACTTTAATCTCCCTGCTTATTATTTTATGACGTTCCTTATGACGTACTTCTTCGTGGTATTTCCCGAAGGTAGAGGTGTCTTGTCCTTTTTACCTTCGACGACCTCGAAGTTGACGAATTAATATCGAACAGCTGAGTTCACCGACGGGTTAAGAGAAAGATCGACACGTTACACACCGATCCTCTCACCCCATTGGACGATCGTTAAAAACTAGGATCTCTAAACGAGGAGAGGAAAGTAGAATCTCGATCACGATTTTTTTTTTACTCACCGCTGCTATAGATTTGCGCGTTGCGCAAGATCATAGCTCATAATTTTTTCTCTCATTTCGTTCGCCATTCTCCAAAATAAGGAGGGATGATCGACGACGAATCTCTGCGTCAATAGTGACGTGAGCAGGAGGGTCGGTTTTATATAAACCTGGAGAAAGATAAGCGGGGGAGGAGATGCAAGAAGCTTCCAGAGATAAGCGTGCAAGACATCGCGCAACATCGAGGCACGTGTCTTCTCTCGTTACCCTTTTTTCTTTTCTTTTTTTTTCTATCATTTGACTTCGTTTTTTCGATCAGCTGCGAATCTAAATATTTTTTCCTCGTTCTTCCCTCGGATGAGAATAATGGGCCGAACGAGTTCAGATACTACGAGCCGGTCATCGCCGACATCAATTAACGCTAATTTTTTGCCTAATTCAATTTTTCTTTTTTGTCTGTATTATAGACAGTACTATATAGGACTATGGATTCACCCAGCAAATTGCTTTTACAAAGAGCAGACTAATTATTGTTGATGTTCCGGGTTCTGCGAGTATATATTAATAATAAACTTCTATGAAAGAGATTCAAGATTTTGATATATTTTTCCTTTATTACTACAGACCAATAATGCATTTTTCGAGATGCGTAGCAAACACGTATCGTAGTTATCAAAGATATGTTTAATGATTTATTTTTGCTAAATCATTGTGAAAGTACTACATTCGTACTCGACGAATACGGAACAACAACTAACACGCGTATTTTTGCTCTTAAGAAATTTATTAACATCGCTGCAATTAAAACGCGCGCGCACGCACGCGCGATCGAAATTAACGAGGACCATAGAGCGCGTCCTTATAGCGAGATTATCGAGAGATGTAACAATGATGATAATAATAATAATCGCTAATATACACGTTATATATACTCCTATACAAAGTTACATTGCACAATGCATCTCTGATTTTCCGCGAACGGAGTATATCTAATCTTTTTTCTTTAGATAATCGTAAGCGCTTGCTGTTCAAGGCAGCTCCACGAGAGAGTGATACCTGGCAGTAAAGGAAAACAGTTATTGTGTCGATCGAGCAGTCGACCGATTGTCGTAGACACCGAATGGCTGTTTTCATTCCTCGCGCGACGCGAATAAAGAGCCCAACAAACTATGCACGCAATTGTGTTAGTATGTCATAAGCAATGAATACTCTGCCCGCGGATCGCGCCAAAATTGTGAGAACATGGAATTATCGTAAATCACATTTTCGGTCATCAGCCGAATATATTCTTAATCATTAAAAACGAGAGTTATATCGAAAAATTATTTTGCGGAAACTCTTTTTTTTCTTTGCCTTTTATATATTCGTCAACGTATAAAAATATTAATACTAAAACATTTTTTTTTCAACTAAACCCAACTCACAACGACGTTAGTTACGAGATATCGCTTATAATGTGATGTATCTCCTCTTCTTGAATATTCGTTTTTTATAGAATTCGAGTATTTTTTTTAGTGATATCAACAAGGCGTATCACATATCTACGCGTTACGATGGCTCGAAACTTGAAACGATTTACATTTACAATGATGCCAGGTGACACTGATGAGCTAGCTTGATTGCAAAATGGTGTTTGACACATTTAAGGGTATGTTCACACACGCGAGCTCGCGATGTTCATGGAATTATGCCAAAGTCTCACGCTTAATCTTAATCTTATAAGCGTGACTAATCTACACATTTTCACGCATCGATACATGCGTGTGACGTACGTTCCGGTTGCGTATCATCTTTTTATCGCTAAAACATATTTGTGACAGACGTAATCTCGCGTTTTCACATGTCTGTCTCACGTGATTTTTAAATTTACACACAACAAAGAGAAAAAACAATTTATAAAATTCATAACATGAAACGTCAATTATGAATGAGACACGATATACCATCAGAAATGACTTCTGATCTTATTCAGTGAAACGCGAACACACACTCCCACGTTTCTATAAAAAGTCTTATTTATATTCTGTACAGCATTTTGATTTTCACAGCGGCAAGCTTTCGAGAGTAGATCTGAAGATAAATGTTAGTTTTTTAAGCTTCAACGAATACGGAAGAAGATACGCGCAGTATATCTATTTCAGAATTCATCGCGCAAAATTTCAAGAATATTTCGAAGATATTGAGAATATATAATGAGAGATGCCTCTCGGCGCATGCACTACAACGACATCGTTGTTCGAGTTGGCGCAACAGACATAAAAGGATTAGATAGGTATCGGAAAACGCGAAGAGCTGTTTGCGCGGCTAAACACGAGTGTGAACGACCCTTAAGAAAAGAAATCGGCGAGCGACCCGCCGAGTCCTCTTCGGCGAAGACGGCGAGTCACCCTATCACAATCTTCGTCGACGTCGTGGTGGCGCTCGCCGCTGACGTGTGTAAATGACGATGACGGAGGAAGTGCCGATGAATGATGTACGGCGACAACGACGAATGGCGACACGACGCAGCAACGTCAAAGAAATCACCGTCACCAATCGGACGAGTATCGCGCACTCCACACTTCCGTTAAATTCGGAAAGAAGAGCAACGATACTTTTTTCTTATCCAGCCTCAACACGAGACCACCACACTGCACCTTCACGTATACCCGCACCACACTGTAGCACCTCAACACATTGCAATTGTCATGGCCTATGGAACCTGCAAAATCAAAAGAAGGATACGCATTAAAAACATATTAATCGAATTATGAAATATCAATAATGTCTCAATGATATCGATTATTACCAAAATTTTGATAAGCTAAGCTTCCATGGTTTAATCTTTAGTTAAGTTCAAAGAGCTTGTATTTATTCATCAAATTTTATCGAGTCGACAGTGTCCAGTAATACAAGACGATTTCTTTATACTGAACACATTCAGCAAAGTTATTTTAATAAAATGCTGATTCGGTGCAAACTGTGCTTTCAAAGTAGCTTCGCTAGAAATTCGTAAAACATCAAGTACCTAGTGAGGTGTCGGCTGTCCTCGTGAACGGCCATCTCCGAACTCTTGAACTCGTTCAATTCCTTCCTAATGGCAGCCTTGTCCTTCGGAGTTAACCGCGTCCAGGGCTTGTCGGCTCTTCTATCGTAATCGTGAGCCTGCGTTACCTCGATATAATCGTTGAACCTAATAATCTGCAGAAAGAACGAAAAAGATATAAGTATATAGCTTTTCGTTTTTATAGTGCTTTATCGTAATCCTTTAACCCCTTATCAGAAAATAGCGCCGTAAAATAAGATACGATAAAATATCGATTTGATTCAAATTCAGCTATATCTTTTGCAATCGATATACGTGTAATCAGTCTGTGTATCGTGAAATATTAAAGAGTGTAGCGCAACAAAAATTCGTAAAGATTTACAAAGAACTTTTTTTTACGCTTAATTACCTTTTTCTCCTTGAGTTCTTCGACGGTTGGTCGGAAACTCAGTTTGCGCAGGAGATATCGTTTCTTCTCCTCCTTCTGCTTCTTTTCCTCGGCAGGACTTTGCTCTGAAAACGAACGTTGCAACTCGAAATTTAATTCCATTCGATTTCACGAAGTAAATACACATTTAATTTCAATCTTCGTGGAAAGTAGATTGTTATATCAAGTTAAAACGTACATAATTCTTGAATTCTAAGAGATTAGCCATTTTTTTTTTTAATTTAGCATTTAAATTGATCTCAAAAAAACCTTCACGTTGCTCGCAATTAAAGAGAGAAAACTAATCAAGTAAACTTACTTTTCAAAATATTCCTCTCCTCGAGTTCCTCCTGAGTCGGCCGCATGCTCAGCCGCCTGAAATGAGAATGGCACGTGAATCAGTGTAAGTTCATCGGCCACTTTAATCTTCTTTCGAGAGAGGAAAAGAGAGGAGATTCGCGCGGGAGGAAACGGGGCATCCACTTTGTGCAAACAATGTGATTCACCGCAGCCGACACCACTCGTCCCATTATCCGCGCGTAATCTTTTCGAGAGACAGCTGTTATTTCAAGCTCGTTTTCAGGCGAGCCTGATCAATCGTGACAGACGGATGTCGATAAAAAAGGGGAGGAAATCGATTTCCGAAATAATACGCCCGCAATTCCGTTATTATCGAAAAATAACTTTAAACGTAACTTTAATAATTGACGAATCCGGAACGAATACAAATATTTATTTATTTATTATTTATTAATAATATTTATTTATTTTACAAGAAGGCAAAAAGATAACAAAGCCTCTCATTTTAATGTCGATTTTGAGCTGACTTCTACGGAGACTTCATCTCGTATCATATCTCATATTGGAATGAAAATCTCGCGAACGTGATTATATAGGCATTACGTGATAGATGACCGGACAATTTTCTCACCTGATGAGCTTGGCACCAATCGCCTCTTTCGTTTCCTGCCTTTCATTATCCGTTTGCAATTGAAGGATGTTTCTATTGATGAGTTCTTGTCTATCTGGCCTAAGAGCGAGTTTCAGCGAAAGCGATTCCTTGCGCGCAATCTTGGCTGCCAAACGGCCTGTCAAAACAGAAGATATCGAATTTTAGTCTTCAATTCATTGATCCTCCATTCTGTTCATTACAATAGAGAATCGAAGATCGTAAATAAAATAAAATACATTTAAAGAGAATAATAGAATCATCAGATGTAATTAAAATGTAAGAGAGTCGGAATGAATTTCGCACAGACGTTTATTAAATTGCGCATCGGTGTTAATTAATCTTGCATCCAATCGCACGTCACGATCGCTAATTACCCTCCAAGATCGACGAGCAGCTGAAGCTGCGATACAACAACGGGGCGTGTTCGATCGGCTCGACCGAGGCGCAGACGATCGACACCGTCGACGCGGTCCATATCGACAGCATCGTGTCATCACTCTATCTCTCTCTCTCCCTCCTTCTCCTTCTCGATACGGAAAGCGTCCGAAACGTGTTCCAAGCGTAATCGAAATCGGGATTCCGGCAATATTAATTACCGTTCGTTTTCGCACTGACCCGGATCGCGGCGATCACTACGCGTTTCGGAAATTGCCGAGCTCTCTCTCCAATCGCGTGCTTTCTCGTGAAATATTAATTTTAAAGTAAATATATGAATTTTGAGGGATCAGCTTGGATTTAAGAGAGTAACTTTACGATCGTCCACTTCTACGCGGTTCGATAATAATTTAGCGAGCGGAAAGCTCCGCGAGATAAATCCAGATTAAAGAACGACTAGGAACACACTGAGCAACTTGCCAGCTATCTTCGGGGATTAATATAAACCTCTCAAATGTCTGCTACACACATATACATACGTACGACCTGGCGCGAATATAATTAGTCCGGTCGTTGAAGGCTGATTTAAAATGTTGGGCAATTTGCGTGAATTTCCCGCGAGACATTTAATCCGCGATAAAGCGCTCAACAACAGATTATTTTCTCGTATATTAGGTCATTTATGTAAATTATGTCATATGAATAAAATGCGCGTTACCTAAGTGTCTTGTGTGCTGTTGTTTACAACTCTATTTTAAAATATATAAAAGTGAATGTATTTCTGAAAAGAATATAATTTATAAATTTATATAATTTAT
>NW_021851188.1:173908-202410 GCF_003651465.1 Formica exsecta
AAAAAAAAAAAATTACTGTGATATACTTATGGAATAAACATTAGATTCAGTTCCGGACGCAAAAAGAAGAATTTAAAGTTCTCTAAAGAGCGTTCATATTGATTATCTCTGGCGCTGGCACATCAAAATTTCCACTTTCTTATGAATTTCCCCAACTTTCGCAAATGTTTGAAGTCCGTCAAGTTCTCCGAGCTCTCTTTTTTTTTTATTTCTGCGTTCCGCAAAGTTCTTCTGGCAGCTGCGACTGACTCGGCTTTTTTCCAAACTATGTTCCTCAAGATTTATAGAACGGTTCCTCGCGTCTTTCTTCTTCCCCGCAAAAAGGGAGCAAAACGCGAACTTTATCGCGGAACTATTTATGAATTCGTTCGAAAGTTCATTCACGTCGAGAATTTAAAATCTCATATTTCGATGAAAATTTGCAACAGCAAAAGGCGCGAAATAAACATAGTCCTAGCCCCGTGTGTGGCTTTTCGCGTAGCCGCATTTTTATTGCGATGTACACGCGTATGCAAGCGCACATGATTTAAGCGTCCGACTGCGGCAGAATTTTAATGCGATTTCTTGAAAAAGTCGCGGCATATTTATTTCCGCGGGGAGATGATTGATTTTCACTGGTATATGGACTGCAGCCATGTTTTCATAATGCAGCGAATCGATTAAAATTCGAAAACGGAGCGAAATAAAATTGCTAAGGCAGATACGCTGCAAAAACATCGAGGAAAAAATCGAGCTTTGCAAAATTATTCATTCTATTAATTCGCGATAAGCGAGAAAGTGTGCCGTAATGAGTACAGCTCACCCATTACCGTTCTTTGTTTGAGATATATTTTATACATAGTTTACACAGCCACACACAATTTGATAATTAATATAACAATTAATTAACTAATTAAGCAGGATATATTATAACGTAGGTAGTTCTTTTATTTCTAATTGTTAATAATTTATTTACATTTAATTCATCTATATTCTATTTGTGTGCACTATATTAACTAACATACGCATTAGGCTGCGTTCTTATTGATGTGCGACTGCATGACAAAATAAACACGAACATATGACAGTACGTCATATGATGGTCTCACAAATTAATACACATCTTTATGAATATGTCGCGGGGTTCAATTTATAAGTTAGAAATTTAATATAATAAAATCAAAGATGACTTACTTTTTTCGTCGTCATAATCATCCCTGTAGAGGACTTGTCCGTCGCCGGAATCGCCATCCACGTCTTCCCTGATGACATACGGCCGTGCATTCTCCTTGTTCTCCAACGTACAGGGCAAAGCGAGGCCGAATCGAACCGGTCGACTGCTGAAAGAACGAGGAACGACACGTGCAAAATTTGTTAATACATTCGGATAGCGTTTCCGCTGGTTGACCAATACAACAGTTTTCCGCTACGTGAACCAATGTTCTACTCTACGGTGCTACAAAAGAACGAGATGCGAAAGATGGGATATGCCCGGGCGGAGAAGGGTAGAGGTGCATAGTGGTGTGTGACATGTGTCGGGTGGAGAACAACGGGACACGCCATGTGAAACGACAGACATTCGCGTCCAAGTCCGGCTGCTACCCGTTCGACACGTTGAATGCCGTATACGTAAACTTTATTCGCGATTGTACTACTTGTTCTTTGCGCGAGCTACATTCGTGTTGTGCGACGTATTCGCGAGCGAGATTTCTGCGGTGGAAAATTTATTGCGAAAATTTAGCGAACGGCAAAGCGGATAATATACAGTAATTCTAATAATTATAGAAATTAATATATTCCTTCTAATTGCGAACGTAAATCTTATTTGCGATTTTTGCTTGCATTTTTTTAAACTGCACCGGCTTTTGTGCTGAATATAAAATTATAAAAATGTTCAAATATATACAGCGAGAACCAGCGATTATAATAATCATGAATCTAATTAAAATGAGTCGGCATTCAACGTGTTTAAATTGAGTTTGCAATTTCTCTCGAGTCGGTCCGCATTTCTTCGCGTCGAGAATTTTTGAATTTAAACTTTTAAACTTATTGCGGTGAATTTTCTTTCAAGAATAAAATGTCTTCGAATACTCTTAGAGATTGTAAACATTTTACGAATATTTAGCACGAGCGCCACTCTTGACTGTGTACGCAATGTTCTTCAGAAAAAGTTAAGATTTTCTCTTCTCGCGTCAATTAATCATAAGAACCTCTCATAATATTATATTTACGATAATACATTGTGTCAAGACTTTCAATATTCTCGTTGGATTATGTTTCACGATTCTAAAGACTAGTAAAATTGTAAAGATTTCCCGAAAGAAATCATCAAGAAATCGCAAAGCACGGTCTCTGGATCAATTATGTCTCGTTTTTGCTTCAATATTTTTACACTAAATTTTTAACTTCTTCTTTCGAAAGCGCAGTGCGTAACGTCAGAAGCGAATTGCCTCGAGCCAAATATTTTCGAAGCGTTTTCAACAACGTTATGAAGCCGGCGAGCTTAAAAGCGCCAAAGCTGCAATAATGTGATGAGAACAAAAACTGGCAGTACTGTCGTTTCTTGTAATAACTGAATACTTAAGATTCTCGTCTAGCGAATCTATACAAAATTACTCCAACTCAATATTATATACATATATTAAAGACGTTCTAGAGCTTTTTAAGTTACAAAAAATATTACATATAATTTGTATCATAATTAAAAATGCAGGATAACATAACATTTTGTTTATAAATTCTCTTTTGATTTTCTGCAGACAGACTGCAGGACAACGGAAAAGAAATTACAAACGAGAACAAGATAAATTCATAACTTAATTAATATAAAGTTTTTGCAATCTGCATCTGGTAAAACATGATATTTAAAAGTGAAATACATCATAGCAGTAATTACAGTTATTAATAGTTGGAAAAAAGGTCACATGCTTTATATATATAATATATATATATATCAAAAATTAACGGGACATATAAAATATCAAAATATAAGATATATAATTAATTATATATAAATATATGAAAAATATATCGAAAGAACGAATATATACTCACACGAGTGAAATAATTATGACGAGTTCCTCGTCGATCTCTTTTCCTCGTCTTAATTATCCGACTTATAAGTCGCGAGCGATACCGTCGACTAATGATGGATCGCATGACCCGCGAGATCGATCGATCACGCGAGAGGGAAAATAACAGCTCGACCCATCTCGCGCGATATTCGACTCACGCGGCGCGTCTCGTGCGTGATCGAATGTATGCGGCGTGACAAGCATAAGGCTGAGAGATTTTTCATGGATTTCCCTAAGGTTTTCTCATGCTTAAGACGTTCGAACATTGCCATGCTCGCGGCGCTCGCGTAAAGAGTCACCGAGAGAAAAGGAGACTAGAACATTTTGGTTCTCACGCGATCAACCGCGTGACGTGAAAGACGTAAAAAGGACAAGATATCTTTAATACGTATATATATATATGTACATATATGTATAATATATATAATATATACAATATCGGTTCGCACACATGCTTAGTTAAACCAATGCCCAATTACCATATTCTCATCCTAGGCCTCAACGGTGGCCTTCTGGTTAAGCATAAGAAAAATACGATGCTTTACTAATGATTGACATGTTAATGGCGAATGGGTGCACGAAGTACATTCCATGATTACTCGCCTGAGAGAGAGGGCGTACGTTTCCCTTTAATAATCCGTCTCGCATTTCGAATTTCATCGTAAAAAAATGCGGCGAGTAAATTTAACGTCTCTTACAGAATTACATTAATGTGAGGCACAAAAAATATATTTTTTTGTTAAATAAAATATTTTGTCTCAATTTAGTATAAATGTGAAGATTAACGTCATCCGAGAAATTATTACGTATTCACTCAAGCGGGGGATGCTAGATGCAAAAACTACAAGCAGCGAGACGAGAAATTAAAGGGCTACGTCCGGAACAAATTAGGGCTCTTCGATGTCCACGACGTTTTTACTCCTTTCATTACAGTCGAGAATAATAATACTACGGGAGATAAAACGAGACGTACTCGAAGTCTGTTTGCAGACGCGGTGTTTTCGATATCAAACAACACGGGACTCGCGAGTTAAAGGAGGCTTTCGAGAACGGAGTCGATTTTTAATTAAAGAAAAGCCGGTGTAGAAAGCGAATTATCCCGGCGAATTTGCGCCGGATGGCTCTCGAAGAGCGCCTGATTCTTACGGCGAGTTTCGAGTTTCGATGCGAAGTGTTCGAGAAAAATAAGTAAATACTCGTGTTCTGCATTCATTTTGTGCTTTTGCCTCCTAATTACCGTTGTGATCATTACACAATATAACGCAATATAATGCCGATTCAAAGTAATTCATTCTTCGAGCCTCTTCAACGATCACAATAAAGGCAAAGGACGACAACGCATTTTAAAATTGAAACCTTTACAGTCAAAGCTTTACAAAAAGCTTACAATTTGAGGATAAAGTAAGTCCATAATCTTTTAAGAGGGCATAATGACCATTTGAACTCTCGAAAAATGAATACATTTTCTAGATTTTTTTGCAGCACAACGACTTGATAAAAACTTTTTATTTTTTTACAATATTAATACAATATTAAGTATATAAATAAAAATATTCAGTTAAAAAAAATTTTTTTTTAAGTTATGCGAATATTTACAGATTTATATTTTCATGCACCGTATGTATGAAAACTCGGGCTACATTCGACGGATTGATTTCAAATTTTGCAGGCGAGTTCCTAATAAGATTCAGCATCTGCTAACGAAGCCTTTTTTTAATCCGATTCCCCATTTTTTTGTTATAAAGAAAAAAAAGGATTTTTTTTAAAAACCAAACTTTTTTTCAACATGCCGCCATTTAGTATGCCCCTTAAGGTCCACTTTAAAAAGCATCGAGTTCTAAAATGGATCTTGCAAATTACAATTTCTGATGCATTATTATTAATTTCGAATTTCAAGCTTCGTGACTTTCCTCCTTCGAATAAATGAACACTTGGAACCAACGTGCAGTGAAAACCATTTCGATAAGTCAAATTGATTCCTCTTCGCAAACACTTCCGCATCGATGGATATACTCGAGCAACTGTAAAGCGAATTTCGATATTAGCGCGAGGAGAGAGAGAAGAGCACTAACTTAAATGAGGCGTGGAGCTCCTGGCGAAGAGTCAGCGGCCTGTTCTCCAGGGTCGGCGTGTTCTGCGGCGTGCCGGGCCCGCTTCCGGAACCCCGCTTCTTCAGGACACTCTTGAGCGGCACGGCGTGGAACTTGGGCTCCTTCGCCGGTATCTCCTCGACACGGGATGTGTCGATCGCCGGATCCGGCTGCGACACCCTAAAGACGTACATATTGTCGTCCTCCTCCTCCACGTCGATGTCTTCCTCATCTATCGAATGGCAGGCGAAATCGTGAGATTTCAAGCCGTAGGGAGATGTAAACTATTGTTTCACGCTCGACATTTATACGTGAAAATAGAGAGAGCAGCTTCGAATTTGCACGCAAAAAGATAAAATGGTTGTTTCATCATTTATCGAAGCTCGAAAAATTCAAGCGAACAAGTTTAATGATTTATGCATAATAAATAGATTTATTATTTCATTATTTATTAATTGAAATAAACAAACACGTGCGCGTTCATTGCTTTTTCCGATTTATATAATTAAACACGACAAGGTATACCGGAGTTGATTTATGGGTGTTCGGTTGACATACATGTATCATCACAGATGCAAGTACATCAATGCAACACGAAATTGCGATCATCAATTAGCGCGAACCGATAATTAACAATCAAATTAAATTGTAATGAGATAAACAATGTTAATAATTCCATAACAATAAGCGCCTCATTACCGGTTATTATTTTATAATTTGATATATCGCGGCATTGCGTGTAAGACAATCGAAATGAGAATGAAAAAGGAAACATATCGTCGATATTGAAAAAATGTTGATTTATCTTAGAATATTAATAGAGCAGATTCTAAGTGTCAAAGAAAAATATTTTCATGAGATGATAATTGCTCTTCTTATCGCTTACAATATTTTATTATGGGCACTTACCCTCATCCTCGCAGTCTGAGAGCGGGATTTGCCGTTGCCTCGCCAGCAAAGTTGGACTCGGGGAGCTGAACATGGGCGGGGGTGGTATAGGGCCGATTTCGCTTAACGGAATCGGCGGTTCCGGGAGCTCCGACAGCATCAGGGTATTCTGAGGTGGTAACGGGTAACATCTCTCGATAACCTGCTGATTGTCGGCACCCTGAGGATCCAGCACCCTCTTGTCCACTGAAAACAGAAGGAAAGATGGGAATTAAGATATATGTACATCAAGATATATATATACATTTTTTTAAATGAATAGAGTATCATTAAAAGATGGTTGATATCGAATTTAGTGAGAATCGATGAGAGTTCATTTTTTATAAAATTTTGAATTTTTTGAGAAATATTTGTACATGCTCTAACTTTCGCAAATTTTGAGATATCAGGTTAAATTTTTTTACATGAATAGAGTATCATTAAAGAATAGTTGGTATTGAATTTGGTGAGGATCGGTGAAAGGGTTGACTTTTTATAAAATTCTGAAAATATCTGTACACGCTGTAACTTTCGCAAATGTTGAGATATCTTCCTTTATGAAAAAGCCAAAATTGAAAAACCCGCTTTCTTTAAGGAACTTGAGCTTTGTGAGCGAAATAAAATGATGAGAAAGCAATGTGCAAATTTCTAATTTGCACAATTTTCATTTTATTTTTAATTAATCTCATTCCATTACGTTGAATTAATTATTCTCGCTTCCTTCAATATTTCTAAGTTAGATCGTATTATATATGTATATAGGATTAAGATATTTTTATTACAGCAATAAAACAGAAAAAGTACAAAATGACAGATTGTCGTCTCGGAAGATTGTGTCCAAGTAAGAATACGAATCGAAAAGAGAACGCGCTCCACGCGTTCCTCAGAAGCCCACGCCAGTTGTTTCAAGAAATATGATTCATCGCAATGCAGAAGCAACGATATTTTGGCAAACCAACGAATGCCGTTGCAGTTGAGAGGAGAGACTTGCGAAACACATTACTCGCGGCTCTTCGCCGAATTTGTTTATTATTAAATCCGGTTGCCGTGTGGAATTTTTAATTTGGCGTTCCACCCACTTTTATAATTCGCGCACGCAGCCTGTTTTTCAGTTATTTTTCTCTTCGTTTAATTTTTTCGTCCCGAGATATAAAGAGACCGGCGTATTTTTCACGAATAACAGCTCGGCGTTATACTCGTGACCGGTATCGGCTGGAATGTTAAATAACTCGTTGGATGCAACGCGCTGCTGGCCATTTGATAACGTCGCGCACCTAAATTCTGACATACAAAAGGACGAAGTTCCAGGCGGTTACCAACGAGATACTTTAGCTACCACGCATTCCCCCAGGGACCGTCCGGTCGCGCTTGATCATGAGCGCATATTTGAACATATTTAATTTCAGCTTGAAATTTATAGAGAAAATTTTAAGCTATATATCAAAATGTTATCGTATAAATTAACATTGTGTACCAACTATCGGAGAGCCATTAAAATCTCAAACTTATTTGAATAAATATATTTCCTAAACGATGTACGCAGTGTTATTAGCTTGGTACAGCAGGTAATGCTGAGAATAATAAATGTTTTCGATTTTCCACAGAACTTTCTTTCGAAAGTTTATTTCTTCGAGAAAATATTCTATTTTCTCTTTTTGTCTTTATATTTTTTTAATGAAAAATATAAAGAAATTCTCTTTCAGTAAAAGATCGCTTAATGAAAATAAATATCGCTTAAACAGTAATTAAAGTATAATATCAATTTTCTCCTGAAATTGTGTATTGTAGCGCATATCATTTATTAATTAAATTAAATATTCGATATTCATTAAATCGAAGTTTAATATTTGGGTATCAATCCATATGGTAACAGGAGCAATAAAATGTAACAATGTTGGAAAATTTTATATTTGTATTTTAATGTGCTCTTTACTGTAGCTAAAGAATATTTTTACATAAAGAGATAGATACGGCTCGCGCATACATCTCAACACATTTGCGTTTTATCGATTTCTCAGTCTCTAATAAATATTATTAAATTGTAAACGTTGCCAGAGATAAATAATACCAAGTCTCGTCAAAGGGACAACTAAATCCAATAATGAAACTTTCTGTGATACACTCGATGATAATTGCATTCATGCGGCACGAATTTGCGAGGACTCATCGCTCTTCGTCCGGCAGGAGTTATCGCATAAAAGAATGCTATTATTGCTTCTAAACTGATCCTCAGGCTGGAGAGAAAATTCTTACTCGAAAGTTTCTGCAAGTTGCATAACGATAACAAATATAAACCCAAGTTTATGCCGGCTGATCTACTCGCGAACTTTTTATATACAACCACAAGAAAAAAGTTTTTCGAATAATTATGATTTAAATAAACTCGCAGAATATGCAAGGCAAAAATATAAAATATTATTTCAGTAAATGTGAATGCTAAATTAAGTACTCTATAAATAAAGCTGTTAATTGTTTCACCAGAGTGTAATAATAGTGAAATGAAAAAAGACTTTGTAGGAAACATATATTATTAGCTTATGGGAAAAATGTCTTAGGCCGTTTAAGCGGCAAAATTATTCTCGCTACCCTTCTTCCTTCCCACCCTTCAAGTCTACCGATACTTGAGCCAATCCCATTATTTCACCCTTCGTTGTAAAATCGATACGTTCGCGTGACGTACGCCACCGCCGATACCATCCATTTCGTCGAACTTTTCTCTGAGCGACGACGACGACGACGACGACGACGACGACGACGACGACGGTCGATCGATACGCGAGAAGAACGGACGCACACGCGGGTGTGTACTCACTGTCGAACAAGATCAGCCTCCTGGCTACCACCCTGGCGTCGAGGGTGTTCGGCCTGTTCGGCTTTTGTTGGTTCCCGGAATCCGGGACCGGGCCCGAGGCCGGCGCCCCCGGGCCGGTCGGGCCCAGATTTGCGGCCGACGAATCGCCGCCGCCGCCGCTCGGCGATATCGCGCCATTCGCACTCTGTTCAGTCTTTTCCTTCTTCGGCTCTGCAACAGAAAAAAAAATTCGACACCGGTCAGAACCCGTGGCGAGAGAAGTGTGCGTCGCAGACAGACGGTCCGATTTCTCGCTCCCCTACCGTGAATTTTATCGAAATTTTTTTTCACGCGGACGACGCGCTCGCTCAGAGAAAAGTTCGACCTCGCAGATTCGCGTGCAAATAAATACGGATAATCACGCTCTCTTCGATTATTTTTCCGCAAAACGCTGCGGGTGGCTTCTGCGATGTTTTTCGATCGATTTATCTACCGTAATGATTTATCGGCTCTTTTCGCTTTCTCGCTGAATCGCAGTTGCAATACTTTTTTCGAATTATTTTTCGATCGATGTTGTAGATGCAGCTAAAAAGAGAGTGTGTAATTGCACGTGTAATCTTAAAAAATATTTAAATAAATTTGTCACATATCCTATAAGTAAAAAAATTAATTAAAAGCAGTGACAAAAGCTACAGTAAAATTAAATTATTCTTTATATATTCTATTAAATATATAAGTCCGTTACAAGTTTTTATTATTGATATCAAATAATGAGTTATAAATCTGTTATATAAATCTCAACATTATTTCTTTATTAAAATAGTGTTTGCATATAATCACGAGAAAAAAATCGGGTCACGGTAAAATCTGTTGAGCGCGTTCGAGCACAGGGTACCTTCAAATTACATTTGTTTCCTCATCCGGAAACGGTCGTTTCACTGATTGGTTGTCGTCAAAAATCCGTCTACCATTGCGAAAGTTCGACATATGCGCCACGATGCCAAAGTGACATCCGTCACAAAAAGGACACCACGTCGATTTCCAAGCCGGGCTCTCGGACGCGACGCGTTAGCGGAACAAAAAGCTCCTCGCGTCCGTTATCGACTGTCGACCGCACAACCGGGGTTTTACGTTATTCCGTTCGTTTCGCGGATTTCAAGAACTTGACACATTTCCAATTCGGCAGTGGCGATTAAAGGCAGCGTGCAAGTTCCTCAAAAATTCGCTTTGTACCGGCAATACATATCGATAAATCAATCGGCATCTCTTTTCGAGACGCTGTGAGAGAAATCCATTTCAATCCAATTCCGTCATGGATCAAATGATACTCGGGTATTTATATGTTAACGGTATACCATTTTTTTTCACCCGTCATTTTATTTTTATATACAGGGTGAGTCACTAAAAATTGCCTTCTAAAATATTTTCATAAATTGATTTTAAATGAGAAGATTTAAGGCACAAGTTAAATTACTTTGAAAGGGCTATATTTTTGTAATTTTTGTTTTTTCTAGATGGAAACGCCAAAAAGTTTTGAAGATCATCTCCATTTTTTTAAATGGAAACCCCTATTTTTCATTATACATTTTTGTAGCTTATCTCGAGAACTTTTCAAAACGCTATAATGAAGTATTTTTTCATTAAGTATTTTTTAAGTTATTTTATATCTTATTTTGACATATTTTGACATAAAATATAAAATATCTAATATATCTAAAATATAAAATATTTAATTTTCGATAATCTTACTGTAATACTTTTATGCATAGAATAATGAGATGAATCAATTGTAAAAAAAAGAAAACATAAATAATTATTTAAAAAAGAAATATATTATAACATAAATAATTACATACTTTTTCCTAAAAACAATTTTTTTTTTATACCAATTGATGTGTATATATGATGTGTCCTTTTTATTGAGTTGGTAAATAATTAAAAACATATCGTGAGACTCTATTTCAAATTAAGAAATTGATAAGTTAAGAAATTAAATAAAATAAGACTATTTCAAATATATAATCAAATCAATAAAGTTAAAGATAGCGCGCCCAATAAAGAGCGGAAAGATACAATCGATTCGCAGAAATTACGTTTTAGAAATCTGTCTTCTACGCTAATGGAATTCAGGATCAAACGTATCGATGCGTCTGCAATTGAAGGCAAGTCAATCGCCCTCGCTTCATACAGAGTTAAAGTAGCGCAATCGATATTCCTGCAAAAATACGCGCACCTACTCTATGTTTAGCGGCTCTTTTACATCAGAAAGGCTCGACGTAAATAACTGGATGTCGGAGCGCGCGGCGATGAATTACTCTATAGGTAAACCCGATAAATATTAAGGCGCGGGCGTATGTCATGAATATCGTATATAAAAGAAGGAGGAAGGCCCAAAAAATCGCCGAAGAATAGAAGAGAAATTGCCGATCTTGGTTTATAAAAGAATACGCTCTGCGCCTGCTTGCATGCGCGATAAAAATCGATTCTGCCATTTGACGGATTTTACACGTCCCGGAAGCTTCGCCGACATCGTTTTGGAAAGACGCCAATGGAATTCCGAAGGCACGACAAGTAGGCGTCAGTTCTTTCGACACGCTGCTAATAATGTCAACAACATATAGAGCACTATAAAAGCAAATGTAGTTCGATAGTTTTAGTCTAGAACTGTCAAATCAATTTTTATTCTTTAATATTTCCAGAAGCGTCAGTATAATCATTATCTGTATATTATTATTATTATTATTATTATTATTATCATATCTGTTGAAAATAGATCAATATTTTAAATTATGTACCGTATCAATTTCTTGAATCGCGATAAAAGTCTTTGTCAAAAAAATTCGCCATTATCACTTTTGACAGCTGCCGCGCTCCTGGAATTATCACATAATAACCACTGGTAATTTTTGTGAATTATAATTTTAACTATATAAACTTTTTCGAATAGCGCAATGTATCGAACAATAAGTTTCTGTTTAGCGGCGGACGCATGTTGATATCGCGGTTTACGTTCGCGCAATTTAGATCGCCGGGCTACGATTAATCGGCGCAACAAATTTCGCGCGTGACTGCTTGTACTTACTTCGCCAGTTAAGATGAACGATACGGCCCATGAGTGATTAGTGCGTCGCCGCAGCCTTAGACTCGTGCAATTTCGAAGGTCGACTTTAGCAGCCGCAATAAATTTCGCAATTAGTCTCCGACTGTGTCTAATCGTCTCTGCCGTATAAGTCAAAACGAACGAGACACACGATCCATCAGTGACCGATGTGCCTTCGTTCACCGCAAAGTTAAACTCGAGCTCTCCTCCTCCAACGCGTCTCGAAGCTTACGCGGGACTGCTCAGGAATTAGAAACTCATGGATTCGTGAACGCGAACAAAAATAGATCAATGACTCCGTCGAAAGGCCTGCCTTACTTGATGACATACGATGCGACGACCTTCCACCTACTATTATTATTATAGGCTACTTCGGCGCCTGATATATAGCCTCGTATCTTCGAACGATCAATGTTTTACGCGCGTTATTATTATCATCATTTATGTTGAAATAGTCGAATACAAATTTCAAGTTATAATTTACAATCGCGAGAAATCGTATGGCAAATATCGAGTAAATAATTCAGAGAAATACATAGTTCTCGTTCAGGCAGAACTTGTCAAGTACGCTTATGACATGCCAACGTCCAAGTTCAGTTGCGTTACACGTACTAATACACGCACACACCCAATCGTCACACATTGGTCCTCGTGAATGTGTGCCAAGTGCACGCACTATCGCTCTCACTGGCACACACACGAACGCATATCGGCTGATGCATCTGGAACTTCGACACAACTGATGCATCTATGAATAGAATCATGCCGCTCGCCCTTGGCAACATTTCCGTTATGTGGCGTTACGTGTGAGGAATTTCGGTTACGATGAAAACCCCCACGCGAAAACGGCCGCACGAGCGTGTAAAAATCGGAGCACGCGCGGTGCACGCGCCGTATGACTGATGCGATTTTCGCATCACGCTACTCAACTTTCGGCGCGCATCAAGTGCACGGGAATGTAAATTGACTGTGAACGCGAAAACGTTTTCCCATCAAAGTTAGCTAGAAATTCTGGTAGCGAAATGACAGCGTTACTTTTATATTTTCCCGAATAACAATCAAAATACCTTCTAGTTTTAAAGGAGATTTTTCAAGAGATTAATTGGAGATGTGTGTGATATACGTAGTGTCTGGAAAAAAAAAAAAAAGAAACGATGTTTGCTTAATTAGTATGATGTAATTCCTGAGAGCACAGATTGTTACGTTTATTTTAGAGAGATAGCATAGCCAAATATATATTTTCATAAATTCACAACGTTTAGCTAATCGCCTAAAGCAATGGCATTGTTTATAGAGCGTGAACCAGCGTGTGCCAGCGAGCTCTTCGACCGTGACATATATAGGTTTATAGTACGATTGAAATAAATAGCAGACTTTTGTCGCAACCAAGGATTTTTTATTCGAAGAATACTGCTCGTTTTCTTCGAGAACATATCTTTCGGCTTTACTTCGGTCGCGTATACAATCAGAATTTATTTCACACGAAGTACTCCGAGAAATTATATTTTTTTAGATACGTCACACATTATCACGTACTCGATCCACGGCTTGCAAGGCATTTATTATTTATTTCAAAATACAATATTGTAATATTTCACGGGATTATACGTCCTTCGAAACGGCCTGTATCACGCCTTTGGCGTCGCACTTAAAATGTCGCAATGTGAGAAACGCATAAACTTTGCCGCGGTCTTTGCGCATCGCGAGAGCTTCTCTGTCACTGCTGATTCTCTGGCGTCTTCTTTGCCGGGGCCATATTCGGTTAACAAATGAGAAATAAATTATACCGCAGACCAGCGACGAGCTGCATAATGAAGAGATTCGTTTCGCGCGCGTGTGCTACCGCAAACGAGGAATTACAAGGAGGTACGTTCTCATTTTCCTCGTTCGTGTCAGAATCACGCGACGCAAAGCAAATTACGATATAGAAGAGCTCTATGTTAATTGCTAAACCTTTGTGATACCAAGATTGTACGTTCTACCCGATAGAATCTCTCCCGAAAGATCTTTATCAGTGACCTTTCGTTAGTGCACCTCATTTTTTTTTTTTTTCGAATATACATCGCGATAAAAATATTTTGTTACACATACGAATAATTACACACGATATTTTTTTCTCAGCATTTAATTTGCTAGATAAAGAGAATCCAAAATTTAAAAAAAAAATGGGATATATAAAAACGCTATCCGATAGTAAGATTGTTCGCGCCGAGACGAAGTGACGTCTCGAGAATGCGAGCGATATATATGTTGTCACAGCGACGACATATCAACGTGACGTATCCGTGACGTCAACGGACGGATACTGATATTTTTGTTGCGGCTCAGGATGTCAATAATACGGCGCCAGTGGCTGGAGATATTTGCGTAATCACGCATCGTAAATCCGTTCAGTGTGCGCGTTACGATGTGGAGCGCTTTAAGAATCGCAAGCTTGATAGATAGGTGAAGCTATTTATACGAGGCGCGTCCGGCAAGAAGAAGACCATCTTTTTTTTTCTCACGATGCTTTTATAGCGCAAAGTCGCTCACACGCTTTAAAGCTCGGTCGTCTTCGATACGAACGGCCAATTAGTCATGGAGCACACGTGCGCGTTTCACACACCTAGTTTAATGAGCTTTTACTGGATAACTACGAAACTCTCAAAGCTAATACAGGCAAATTCCATTTCACGGAAATGTTTTGCTTCCTTCCTACACTAGAACTATATATATAACCGAAGAAATAGAATACCGCGATATCGATGAGATACATGATAAGAGAAATTAACGGAAAGCATAAAACGGTCTTTGCGCATCGCGAGAGCTTCTCTGTCACTGCTGATTCTCTGGCGTCTTCTTTGCCGGGGCCATATTCGGTTAACAAATGAGAAATAAATTATACCGCAGACCAGCGACGAGCTGCATAATGAAGAGATTCGTTTCGCGCGCGTGTGCTACCGCAAACGAGGAATTACAAGGAGGTACGTTCTCATTTTCCTCGTTCGTGTCAGAATCACGCGACGCAAAGCAAATTACGATATAGAAGAGCTCTATGTTAATTGCTAAACCTTTGTGATACCAAGATTGTACGTTCTACCCGATAGAATCTCTCCCGAAAGATCTTTATCAGTGACCTTTCGTTAGTGCACCTCATTTTTTTTTTTTTTCGAATATACATCGCGATAAAAATATTTTGTTACACATACGAATAATTACACACGATATTTTTTTCTCAGCATTTAATTTGCTAGATAAAGAGAATCCAAAATTTAAAAAAAAAATGGGATATATAAAAACGCTATCCGATAGTAAGATTGTTCGCGCCGAGACGAAGTGACGTCTCGAGAATGCGAGCGATATATATGTTGTCACAGCGACGACATATCAACGTGACGTATCCGTGACGTCAACGGACGGATACTGATATTTTTGTTGCGGCTCAGGATGTCAATAATACGGCGCCAGTGGCTGGAGATATTTGCGTAATCACGCATCGTAAATCCGTTCAGTGTGCGCGTTACGATGTGGAGCGCTTTAAGAATCGCAAGCTTGATAGATAGGTGAAGCTATTTATACGAGGCGCGTCCGGCAAGAAGAAGACCATCTTTTTTTTTCTCACGATGCTTTTATAGCGCAAAGTCGCTCACACGCTTTAAAGCTCGGTCGTCTTCGATACGAACGGCCAATTAGTCATGGAGCACACGTGCGCGTTTCACACACCTAGTTTAATGAGCTTTTACTGGATAACTACGAAACTCTCAAAGCTAATACAGGCAAATTCCATTTCACGGAAATGTTTTGCTTCCTTCCTACACTAGAACTATATATATAACCGAAGAAATAGAATACCGCGATATCGATGAGATACATGATAAGAGAAATTAACGGAAAGCATAAAACGAAGTATGTGTATAAGAACAATATTCGTTCGCTACTTTATCCTTTGTTTCCTCCATAATTGAGCACAGCGATGCGAATTCTTAAGAGATCTTATAGGTTCTCTATTGAAAGACGACGATATTGAGCACGCGAGAGAGCGAGACTGTTATTCGCCGCGAGCTTTATCCGAACCGTAAGTAGTAAACTGCAGATTCGAGTCGACAACGCGTGCAATAACGGTTGGCGTTATCTGCAGGGAGGAAGGAAGCATTGTTTACGGAGGCTCGAGTTTGAAGAGCACTTCAACCGTTTCCATCCGACCTCTTCCTCCTCTTCCTCCACCGTCCCTCTCGCAGCTCTAACTCCCACGATCTTCGAGACACAGCAGTCTGGAATTTCAGTTACATTTACAGAGCAGCTTTACCGGGAAAAAAAGGCCGGAAGTTTCTTTAATCGCCTCCGCGACCAGCCAGCTGCTCCGAACTATTCCTAGATTACCGGCAGTCTTATTAATCGCAAGGTTTCGCACATAATCGCTGGTTATCGATTAGCATTCATCCACGCTAATCAAATCTTTCGTTTGAATTATTATAATGTAAAATAATTTTTTATTTCTTTATGTGCTGTATAAATATTTTAATATATTTTCTGCACGAGATTTCGAAATCTTTGAGATAATCTTAAACGAAATAGAGACGCAGATTATTTTCACGCTTCCCCCGCTAACGAAACATGACAATTATCGCGGGATACGACCGTGCTAGAAGCTATTTTTCACTTTTACGATGGAATTAAAAATTCCTCACGACGGCGCAATTAATCCGCGGATAACTGCGGCGAAATTTTACGAGAAACGGTAAGGACTCCGGAATACATTTGAATATCCGGAGGGACGCTCATTAGAACGTAACGATATGCAGGAACACGAGGGATCTCTTTTTCAAGAGATCCCTCGAACGTTCATTCAACAAACTCAAATATCGCCCACGTGTATGAAAGTTCGTGGACGATCTAATCGCTGTCGATTAAGGATATATTGGAGATACAATCGTAGACAAAAATACTCGAAATTCTAAATTTTTAAATATCTACGCCCTGTATATAGTAAAGGTAGATATAAATGACACAAATAATATTATAATTACATATCTACTTGTAGAAAGATATTTTTTTATTTTCACAATATTATTTCAGCTCTATTTGCGAATTTTCTTATTTATATGATAAAACTTTTGAGAGTGAAAATGCTCTGAATCTAACTTTATAAAATAAAAGAGTTGCATAAAGTGAGATTAGTGACTACGTTGTGTTGCTGACATATTGCGTTGGAAAATATTACAACTTATCGTTAGAAAGGTAAAATTGTTACTAAACGTATGTATGAAAAAAAAAACTTGCACAACAAAAATGTAAAAAATAAAAAAAAAATTGTAGCTGTAACAGAAGAATAAAAAACTGAGCCTATTATTTTATACAAAAAAAAATGAGTGGAAATTAAAACCGTAATAACTCATTAATAAGTAATAACTCATTAACGGTTTAGTGAATTAATGTAAACTTTTTTTTTAGCACATTAAAAAGACGTAAAGAGCAACCACACCAATTTTCATCAATATTGTACTATTTTAAGATAGCTCCGATACATCCTTAAACCGCGGCTGCAATTTCGTTTAATCCGAGGTAGATACGATCGAGCTCGACCGCAGCTACAATTTAAATCGTATTAGCGAAACAACTCTTTAGGCGGACTGTAAAGTACATTTAATCACAGCATTAAAGTGTTTAATGCTCGCTTTTTTCACGAAGAACCGACACCGCTCGATTATTTTTGGTGAGCAGACTCTATTTTTAGCCGTGTCGTGACGAAGGTCAGGTTCAAGTATGAAAAATGAACGTGCGAGATGCACAGACCGTTCTGTTTTTGCAACCATACTACTATCGTATTCGCGTTCGTGAAAATGAATACGCCGACTCGACGAGATAACGTAATCAAACACGTGTCTCGAGCTACCATTCAAAACTAGCTACATCACGTCACTTTTATGTATGTGAGAAATAAAAATGATCGTAATATGTGAGTTTCAACTCTTGCATCAATTTATGTAGATATTTTTGGTATTTGACATTTTACTCCACCGATGATATTTTCTTCTAATTTCTCGATTCTCTCGAATAACATATTTGTCTTTTATATCGCGATTCACGCATTCATGTTTATATAATAATATTAATTTTGTGAAACGCAAGAATATTTTCGCGGGAATTCTTGATCACAGCAATGTAAAAGACAGCTCTTTAATGCACGGATGAATATTCTACTCGTAATTACAGCGATTATGCGAAACTACTGGATGGAAAGAGCTGTCTTTAACGAACGGATGCGTTTTCTAGCTGCAAGGTCGAGTTGACGTGCAAAGAGAATGTACGCGTAAAAGAGATTTCAACAGGAGTCGCTTTTCATCCCCCTGGGATGATACGCGAGATACACAAAGAATGCCAGCACTTTCAGACGCGAATAATCAGCGCGATAACGCTCCTCATCACGACCGAGCGCGAAAACCGTTCCCACGGAAACATTCACCGTCTATCATTTTTATCCAGCTCAGTTTCACTGATAGCGCCGACCATGCTAGATGAAATTGCAAGGGCAAGTAATCTCAACGGAATTACACTGACGAAACCCTCGCTGACTCGTCCGTGTTACTCGACTCGACCGACGCGTCTCGGGTAGTTATCATTCCCGGGATTTCATCATGAAACACACGTGGGAAGAATATTTTATGAAATGAGATCCGCGCGGACTTAAATCGGTAAACTTCGCCGACGTATCCTTTAATCTATTCATGATCAACTTTTCCATCGCGGAAACTTGATAGAACGCTACCCGAAGAAAATAACTCCCTCGACGTCGCACAAATTAATATCGGACAACGATACCCATTGTAATTGCTTTCATAAAATATGAAAATTATTTTTACTACCTACGCAAATTCAGAAAATATTTGAAGCGCCACTTTGCACGATTATTATATAGTTTCGATCGTTACCAGCGCGCTCGAAACATCAAGTTCGTTAGAGCGCTCTCCTCTAAAGCTAGAATTATCTCGCGGCGTCGCCAAGTGGAAACGTTTTCAGTCGGGCATGTTGTAAACGCTTGTTTCATAGTTACGAGATCCTCAGCAAATTTTCAGAAACGTAGCTAAAGAGCTTATAACCTAAAGAGCTTAAGCGTCCGAAAGTACAGGAAATATTTCATATAGTACGTTCTCTTAATTTATGTTTCATTTCGAGTTTGATCTTTATATATCTTTCATGGATCGCACAAAATCTTGCGTGATCATTGCAATTAAAAAGATATCTATTTTTTATATCTTGATTATATATTATTTTTCTCGCATATAAAATTATTATGTAATTCTCGCTCCATCCAATTACACTTCATCCAGAACACGCGAGTTGAAATAATCCCGGAGTCGATAAGAGTGAATAGAATTCTTTTCTCACCGACACGAGAGAGCTTATTTTCAGTCTCGGTCTCTCACGTAAGTCTTCTCCTCGGCTCTCGTCATTCCAGCAGGTTAGCACGTCAGTAGAATCTACCCCAAAGGATCTACACCAAAGTTAAACATCGTCTTTCCTCATATCCTCACGCCACCCCTTACGCCCATGCACAAGATGGACGGCTTTCACGGAATGAGCCAAAGACATATATTTTGGCGGTCGAGATTACCCGCGTGCGTCACGACGAGGTCGTCGACCACATTTTCGTCTCTACCTGGGAACGCTTTTCCGTCTTATATCACGAGAAAAGTATGTGACCGCATCAGCGTTCCTCACGTCAAAGAGTCTCTTGTGTAATAATCAAAATAGTTCCCACGTTAGTGACAATAATTCGTGTAAATACAGTTTAAAAATAATTATGCAATGATATCGCGAGATTCATCCCGAGAGAATTACAACGGGCTTCTGTCGGATATTGTCCAGCTTCTCTATTTATTATGCAATCATCTTTAATTTAGTACACGTAAATATCCGCCGCTAAAAAAGGCCGGATATTTCCGAATTCGCTGCTCTAATATTTTATTGATGCTGTATTAAATTCTGATTTAATGGAGACGTCAATAATTCTGTGTGAGAGAGAATATTACAGTATAATAAATATTTCAAACGCGCGCTATATTGATGTAGCTTTTAGCAAATGATTACCAAGGAGATTGAATACGAAGATTCGAAATAAAAATATTATTTTCCTTTGTTCTGTATAGATAGTATCAAATATGATAGACGGGTACATTTTTTGATAGCAAAAAACGATCGATTTTAATTGCGCACTTGCACAATCTCGTTTTCCGGATTGACCTGGTTGCGGATTGCCGGAGTACAGCCGTGCATTGATTACAAAAGAAAACGCTATTTATTATGGATGACCCGACAGAGGGCTCGTCGATATAGTGTTACATATCCGCCGCAATTACCGCAATTGGAACGTCATTCGTGGGTATGTATCGCGTGTTGCGAGTACGTGTGTCATCGCATCTCTTTCTCTCTATTGGCCACGAGATCGTGATAAAACCCAGTTACGCGAGAAAGACTGTTATTGGCCGACAGTAGTGACAGGCCGCAGGGAGAACTATTTTTGCGGACAGATTACCAGCTGACATGTACAAGAAGGCGGGCTGAAAAGTGAGAAGAAGAGAGAGGAAGAAATTTTGCTGCGGCAAATTAAATCGATTCAAAAAGTTAATTGCGTTTCGCGTTTTGCGACTCGCACGATGAGCAATTATAAATTTCAAGCAGCTCGATCTATTGTGCACGAACTAATAGCCGGAAGCGCGAATCGTAGATTTATCGCCGCGCTTTTTGTTGTCCAAGCAAGACCAGTTTCTTATATGCCGTGAAAAGAAATAGAAAACTGTGAAAGGCTAACGTAAGTAATCAGAGAAATGTAATATAGAGAATATAGGAGGATTAACACATTTCCTCTGTTTGTGGCTGTTTCCGACATGTTTTTTTTTTTTTAATTAAATAATATATAAATCATCGCAATTCCTACGTTGCGCGATTCCATTAGGCAACTCCGAAGTACGTCACGGTCGACTGAAATAAATTGTAATCAATCATCCGTAATAATTTCGCAATTACACGAATTAAATCAACTACAATTAATCCGTGTTAAATAACTTGAAGACAACGTGGAAACCTGAGTCGTAATTCAAGCGAAACTAACTGAGAGATAAGATGATTTATTAATCGGAAACGTTACCGCTTTCTTATTTGGGCATTGTGTCTTGTCGCATTTTCATCATCGTTCACAAGTAAACGTCCAATCTACGATTCAGCAACATCTGTCATCGTTCAAACTTAATTGGTAGCGCACGAGAACGCTTGTCTTGGAATAGCAGCAATTAGAGAACTAAACGCCGTTCCTTCTGCAGCTGGCAGAACTCGAGATGAGATTTAAACAAAGCGTTCTGCATGCGAGAAGCAAAAAATTCAGCCAAGGTGGCAAGATCGATGTTCCCTGTCACAGAGATTACGCCACGATCCAGAGAATGCGTGAATATATTTACAGTGCGGTGCGCAGAAAATTAAATATGACAGCCGTTGCACAAACGAGTGCCTTTCGATTTTCGGTTGTAAATATATAATAAATATATGTAACAATATATCCTCTTATCTCTCTTGTTAAATCTAAAATACAATCTTCAATTTGTCATGAGTCACTAATGATATAAGTCAACAGACGATTTTATTTAGCTCGATTTTATTTCGGCGTATCAACTTTAAAAGAGCTTTGGAAACACATAATCATATAAAAAAGCAAACCACGCGGGATATTTTCGTTTTTCATCGTCAAACAACATCATCCGGCTTTGAGTATATTTATTTTCGCAACAGTAATGAATATGTGCGCGTATATACGCCGGTGCAACAGCACGCGAGACATCAGCTCCCAGCGGAGATAAGAGGAAAAAGCGGCGAAGGTGAAAAAAAAGGAAAGTCCGCGCGGAAAAAATGAACAAAAAAAAAAAATGGCATTGCGGCATCGACGCCGCCGTCGCGCATTGGGGATGTTAAATTCCGGCCAATACTCTCTCCGCCGACTATTTTCATACCGAGATTTCATAGTCGCTCTCTGCATCGAACTTTTTACGCGTCTCGCATCTGGAGACCCTCCGGACTACAATGCGACTCGGCAATCCCCGATATTCAACGAAGTGCGGGTTAATGCCGGCGATGCGGCCTGTGGGTGGCGGGTTCCTTTTTATCGCGTTCCGGTTGGAAGCAGCTGCGAAGAGCGGGCGTAGAGTTGCCGAGCGAATGCCGGTCTCGTAGCAGCTGCGACGAGAAAAACGTTTAATGCGATTTGCGGCGTAAAAAAGAGAGGAAGAGAGACAGAAAAAAGGTATATATAAATATATATATGTATATATGTATACGCATAAAATACGTAGGAAGAGAATGCATCCGCACGTTATCGAGGATTGTGATTTTTATAAATTGATTTGTTATAAATTCTGTCGAATCGTTATATGATTTTAATTCAAATCGAGGAATTCAATTCAGGGCGTAATTGAAAGATGTATCTTATAAAGAGCACCTACACTCACACTCACACAGCGTGTGTGTGTGTGTGAAAAATTGATCTCACGGGTATTTTCGCGAGTTTCCGGTAACTCCTAGATTCTCCTCGAGAATTTTGGCAGCAGTGTCGTTAAAAAAAGCGGAAAAAGGAGCAGGTGACCTACTCGCCAGTTACTTTTTTCCAATTAAAACTCTGCCAGCCTCCGCTATTAGGAAAGCGCGATAAGGACGATGTCGGTTACACTATCGTGGCTGCAATTAGCCAGCTAGATCGCGAACAATCTCCTTCCCGATTCGAACGCTTATTTTTGCGTATGTGTACGCGTTCCGAGAATATATTTTACATACGCGAAAATGATTTTGAAATCTCACGTCCATCCCGGGCAAACTTAAAATGATTGACTACTGACGGCTGCGATATTAATTTAGCAGTATGGTCATCATTCCCTGTCCGCCAACGAGACCAATAATTGTCCACAGTTTCAATTTTGTCAAAAGATTAACTTGGCAATTCTATGAGTCACCTGTTGACAAGTCGAAGAATTATTTCATAGTATTACACGTATTTCTGTGGATAGCGATTTCATTATGTAATGCTCATAGTTGTGGCATTATTGCAGATTTCAATAAAATGTGTAAATATATATATTTAAATATCTCATATTTCTCTCCTTTTCTATTAATATAATTTATTTCCTTTTCTATTAAAATTTCTGGTAATTTTATTTAATATGTAACAGCTGCAACTGATATCGGCTCAGAGTAATTTACAAAACTGTCGTTTATATATAAAAATATTAATAGACATAGATATTAAAATATTAATAAATCAATATAGTTATATTATTATAGGAATGACAGATGCATTAAAACGCGAGACAGAGAGAAAGTCTGCAGCTATTAATTTGATTATATTAATTCTGGCAGGAACAGCGTCAGACATTAGAATCTCATCGACAATGCGCATTTTGTGTCGCGCAATTTGCACGTTTTGCGCGCGTTTACCGAGGATGCTCATAAACCACAGGGTGCCATTTGGCATTGCACGAAGTGCAGATGCATGTAAATATGCACTTATAACATTCACACAGCACCCACATACACTCACCCACATAAAACGCCAACGTCAACGATCTGGTTGCGGGCAATAAAATTGCACGAGAGAAGAATTACGCGAAATTGCGCGCATGAATGACGGGAGATGTTGCACCTCGCATTTGCCGCGAGGTATTACGCAAAAACGGTACGCAAAAAAGGAAAAAAAGAACGCTGCACCGCTTTTTCAGACGTGTTTGCGAATAACGCATGGTTAACGAAGTAACCGGGACGATTCGCGACTCGAATTAATTGAAATGTCGCTCATCTTTCATCGTCGTTCGTCGCGTGAATTAAAATATGGTCGAAATCGCGTCAAACGCAAAACGTAGCATTAATAAGCTAATCAAAATTTTTTCTGTATATAAATATGATCGTATCAAATCGAAATGACTTTAAAAATTAAAAATTTCTTATTAATTTCCACAGATAATTTTTTTACATATAAATGACTCTTAATACAAGAAAAATGGCGATACCGATAATTAATCTGGTCCTTTATGATTGTCTGCCCTATAATCCACCGAGCACGTGCATTCAATAGATATCGCGACACCCGGAGGCTTAACAATTGTTATTTCGAAGCGCAAATGGCCATTTAGCCGCCGGAGGCATGATATGGTAACCGCAGCTACTGTCAATGTTTGTATCTATAAAATATGTACGATATGCTGTGAGAAAGTAATGGAGGTACGGAGAGCGAAAACACCTACGCAACTGCAAAATAATGGAACCTATGTATGTAATACCTCGAGCCAGAAGTGTGACAGTAAAAATGAATATCGGGAAAGATTTAATCCAACGGATTCATTTTTCATCTTTAACATCAGATTTTTCAGATACTAGCATATATCCCGCGAGGTATAAAAAAAATGCTTGATTTATAAGGAAATTAAGAGTTTTTAATTTATAAAAATTTTTAATTTCTTTAGAAATTAAGAGTTTTTTTTTTTATATCTCGTGGGATGCTACCTATAATTCTAAATAAAAAGTCAGAATTGCAAAACAATTTACCTTTAAAATATTTAAAATTAATTTAAAATACTTGTATAATTTAATGTTCTTTTATTTTAAAAAATTTTTGATTTTTTTAGAAATGAATAATTTTTTTTATATCTCGTGGGATGCTACCCAGAACTCTAAATAAATAGCCGGAATTGCGAAAAAATTTACCTTTGAAATATTTAAAATTAATTTAAAATACTTGTAATAATTTTATATTTTCTATATATGTCAGTACGTAAAATATTTCGGCAACGAATTATCAATAATGTAGTATTCGGCCTTGGCGACGTAAACATTAGAGCGCTATCGCTGTTGTTCTTCTTTCTCTATTCATTCACGTGACAACACTTGAATAGGAAAGTCGTGGTGTGAGACGTTCTGTCAAATCTCTTTTCTAAACGCGATCGACAAAAATTTTATTTTTTAACAATATTTAAAATTAAATATATTTTCTTTAACAATATTTAAAATTAAATATATTTTTCGTCCGGTGCTTTATTGTTCGATATATATATATATGTTATAGTAAGTGAAATATTTCGGCAGTATATTATCATTAACAAGGTGTTTCGCCTTGGCGGCGTGTAGCGCTCTATTGTTTACGTCTTACGGCCTTGTTATCATTTGCGCGGCGATACTTGAATAGTACCGTAATAGTGGGAGATGCTACGTCACAAATTCCTTTCCTACAATATTTATTATCATTCATGCGACGACACTCGAACAGAAAAATAGTAATGTGAGACGCTCCGTCAAATTCCTTACGGTGCTTTAAGGTTCTAAGTGTCCTAAAGATTTACTGTGAAGAGAGGAAACCAAGTGCCCAGCGTCGTCGTTGCTGTCATCGTGCCGCGGACGGCTTTCGCGTCTTTCGCGTCGCGTGTCAACACAGCATTGCCACAAGTCGCACAATGGCTCATATGTGGCACGCGCATTTGTGCGTTGAACGCACATTAGTGCGTCGTCGTTGCCGTCATCGTGCCGCACGAGCAACGATGCGTCGCGTTGTCGCGGTATGATTTAAACAAGAGAAAATTAGAGAAAAAGATTTTTATATGAAAGCTATAATCTCATAAAAGTTTCTACTTTTAGATTATAGCTTTTATATGGATTTATTAAAGTTATTAGTAGTTTTATTATTAGAGTTGTTAGTAGTCATTAATTTTTTTCAAAATTTATAAAATTATTTTATTAATCTGCTTATTATATGCATTTAATATAAAATTCAATTCGTATAATAAATTTTTTGAAATATTAATTATTTTGAGCGCTGCTATAATTTGAATTTTTTATTTATATGTTACAGATCAACGCAGCAATCCTGACATCCTGAGAGGAGGAGGAGGCCTTGGAAAGGCATCCTGCATCGGCGGAGCAACCCAAGGGTGAGTATTTATTATTTGTATATCAGTTGTTAAAAATAACATACGGACATTAATTCGGTCTCTTCATTTGAATGAATTAAACACGAAAAAATTAAAAAGAAAAACTTTTACAATTAAATCGAACAACTTTCAATAGATTTTTTAAATATGTATTAAAACATATTACAGATATAATTTAAAACGAAATATAAATTAAAATATAAATTAAAACGAAAATTTGGAAAGGATACAAAATATCTTTTCAATTGATAAATTTTATTTAATTTATTTAATGAAGAAGGCGCTAGTAATCTTATTAATTGTATGAAATAGTTACAATTGATTCTTATATTGCGCCAATTTTATACTAATTTTATATAGCCCATTCATCTATATTTTCATATCAATTAAAGCTTTGCTTTAATCGATGTAAAGCCAAATTATCGATCTATTAAGTTATATAAAATATAAATGTTCTATTAATTTTATTTTACTATAAATTATATATTAATATACATTATATTATATTATTATAAGAATTTCATAATTAATTAATTTTGATTGATAACTTGGCATTATATTAGTTAAAGTAAAGTTGTATTAAAACAACGCATGACAAACGGTCATGTCTCACAACCGTAAACGAGCGTGAAATTACGCTCATGCACCGGCGATAATAATTAGCCGGCAACGGAAGGAATTTTTTTCCTTCATTGACCTCCGATAGAGGTGGATATTACATCTCTGGCTAGATGTAGCCAGAATGATTATGGCCAGGATCAACGAAAGGTAGGTCCAACTGGCCCAACAGAAGCAACATACGGTGCATTCTATTAGGGCACGCGAGTAGGGCACGCGAGTAGGGCACGCGAATAGGGTACGTGAGTAGGGTACACGATTAGGACACGCGAGTAGGGCACGCGAGTAGGGCACGCGATTAGGACACACTCCCCAAAATTTAGGATTCTTAAGGAATGCTAATTAGGAATTATTAAATGTTATTAAAAGAATACTCAGACTATTAAAATATTAGAGAGATGAACAAATCAATTATGAAAAAAATTATAGGTAAAAATTAAAAATTAAATTTAATTATGAAAAATGTAAAAATGTACCTTAAATGTATAAAATACATATAAATTGCATTTTGTTATATGTATAATATATGTATTAGCTTTAATATTTAACATTTTATGTAACATTTTATTCTGTAAATTCAAAATTGTATTTTCTTCAAAGTTATGTAATTTTAAATTCAAATGTGAATGTTATCAGTATCTAATTATTTTGTAATATTCAAAAAAAGTAATTTAAACTAAATAATTTTTAGTATTTTTATTTTCGATTTATTTGAATCTTTATCAAATATATATCGTAATAATCAAATAACAAAAGTTTTACAATTTTTTATATTGAGAATATTAGATGCTGGTAGCATCAATTATTAAATTGTATCTATAAATTGTAATTACATCTATAAATTGTAATTATGTATATAAATTGTAATTGTAATTATAATATTATATATTTTCCATAATTTTCTTATATTTTCTGTATAATTGTATCTACATAAATTGTAATAATTTATTGTAATCTATTGTAAAAAAAAAATCTATTGGAAATTATGCGAAACTGAAAGAAGAGGTACAATAACGCAAAATTCGTTGAATTAACATATTCGATAAATATTAAATTTCAATATTTTTATATATATTGTAAAATTATTCAAAAATTTAATATAGCTTGCTTTTCTCATACCAAAAGATTATCAATAAAATCCAAAAACTTTTATTAAAAAATTTTGTAATTGCAAATATCGCTAAAATTCTCTCTCTTCTACATAATATAAAGATTATTAAATAAATATATCAAGATTCGATGTTAAGCTAATGATTAAATACTTTTTACTCGCGACATTTGTTGATCGCGCTTTTGATATTGCAAAAATACAAGTATATTTAAAATATTAGAAATTTTTTAGATGAAAAAATCTGCGAAACAAAATAATTCACTTTGGTTATCGTTTTTATTAGGCGCATTTTACGAATTTCGCGTCGCTTTTAATATTCACACACTGAATGATTTTATAAATAATATTGCAAACATTGCGTTCTTGCCATGTTTTTGGACGAGATCGCTATCTTGACGAAGAGGTCTTATCGCTGTTCCTCATGTCAGGTGGACGCTAGCGAATGCGCGGTTTGTACTGGCGGAAAATCAAAACGATCTTCATCGTGGAGAGTTATTTCTCGTCGGTTTTTGTGGGACCTATCCGCGACGCTTAGTTCGATGCCTCATTAAAAATTGAAAGTTTCCGTTGCAGAATTGGAATTAAATCCAGGTTTTCTTGGCGGTCCCTGGAAGCGATGCTTTTGGCAGTGATTTAACGATGATCACCATACAGTTTGAAATCGAATCACGAAAAAAAATTATTAAATAGTATACTTTGAGAGAAGATATATTTTTCTTCTTTTTTTGTTAAGAATGTTCTTCCATCATTATTCATATTAATATCAATATTATTTTTTAACAATGAAAATACTTCATAATAGATTGAATATGGATATAATGGATAAATTTCACATTTTTTAAGTACATAAATTTAAATTACAATCAGTCTTTGCAGACTTT
>NW_021851188.1:203389-229135 GCF_003651465.1 Formica exsecta
TATCTAAAAATTTTGTAATTGTAAATATCGTTAAAATTCTCTCTCTCTTCTACATAATATAAAAATTATTAAATAAGTATATCAAGATTCGATGTTAAGCTAACGATTAAATATTAGCTTCTTACTCGCGAAATTTGTTGATCGCGCTTTTCATATTGCAAAAATACAAGTATATTTGAAATATTGGAAAGTTTTTAAGATTAAATATTATTGATCACGCGCGGAGATTGAAAAATCTGTGAAACAAAATAATTTACTTTGATTATCGTTTTTGATTAGACGCATTTTACGAATTTTGCGTCGCTTTAAATATTCACTGAACGATTTTATAAATAATATTGCAAATATTGCGTTCTTTCCATGTTTTTGGACAAGATCGCTACCTTGACGAAGAGTCCTTATCGCTGTTCCTCATGTCAGGTGGACGCTAGCGAATGCGCGGTTTGTACTGGCGGAGAATCGAAACGATCTTCATCGTGGAGAGTTATTTCTCGTCGGTTTTTGTGGGATCTATCCGCGAAGCTTAGTTCGGTGTCTCGTTAAAAATCGAAAGTTTCCGTTGCAGAGTTGGAATTAAATCCAGATTTTCTTGGCGGTTCCTGGAAGCGATGCTTTTGGCAGTGATTTAAGGACGATCACCATACACTTTTTAAAATTGAATTACGAGAAAAATTCATTAAATAGTATACTTTGAGAGAAAATATATTTTCTTCTTTTTTTTGTTAAGAATGTTCTTCCATCATTATTCGTACTATAGTATCAATATTATTTCTTAATGATGAAAATACTTCATAATAGATTGAATATGGATATAATGGATAAATTTCATTTTTTATAAGTACATAAATTTAAATTACAATCAGTTTTTGCAGAATTTTTAAAAAATTGTGGTTACAAACGAATATATTTTATTAATTAATTTAATTTTTGGTCTCTTTTAAGAAACTATTTGCAGGCACTGGACATCCCACCATTTTAGGATATTAAGATTAGTTTATAAACGAGTATATATATACATATAATAAAATACATGCGCAAATTGTGTGATATATTTGATAAAACTCTTTTTTATATTATATTTAATATTATATCGCGCGAATGCATGAATGTAATGTAAAATATGTGAGTAATTAAAAAATTCGAGACAAATTGAATGGGTACTCCGATATCAGTAAGATATCAGCAAATTAATTTATTGATATTTTGATTTAAATGTTATAAACGGATTAATTGATTGCTAATTTTTTATTTAATGTTGCTAAATATTTGAATTTAATTTTTTTTTTAAATCTTGCTGTTATCGGATTTAATTTGTCTCGAACACACTTGGTACCCTAAACTTGTTTGTACTCACATATTTAATCAAGCAATGATAAAAGCGCATGTATTTCATTTTTTTAAAATATATTCGATTGTAACCACGTTTACATAAAAATCGTTATATCCAGTTGTTTTTTAATAAAAAAGGATATTTCTTAATAGTGGAAGAACATTTTTTTTACGCGAATTTTTATCTTATATATTGAAGATGCCGCGGCGATAACGTGATTATTTGTAGAAATATAAAGTTTATTTTATCCTGTTTCGCAATTGTTCACGAAACAAGATATATTCGATCGCGGAATTCGTATAAAATCGCGCATTTGAAAATAAATCGGCCATTAGATTTTATATCCGCGTTCGATTCCTCACGCACATTGTAATTACGAATTATGAAATGTGCTCCGAATGTCGAAACATTTTTATTGTCGCAACATGTTACAATTACCGTCAATTTATTTATTCATCATGTACAATCGCGAAATTTAAACCGTGATTTATTTTCTGATTTAATTGTTGGGTAACATCGAAACTTCATTTATCTTTTCGCCCCGCGCCGCCCCCCCCCCCCCCACGCATCAAACATTTTTTTTAAAAAGTCTCTCTTTTGATTGAGAGAAACACAATCAATAAATTTATTGATGATTTTTTTGATCGCGGTAGATTATCAGTTATGTTTAATCTAAAAATTCTAATAAATTTTATATTGTACGTATTTCGAACATTTTCGTGTAATATAATATAATAAAATATTTTTTATATATGTTCAATATATATAGATTTTTTATATGTTCTAATTGTAATCTAAAAATTTCTGATGGATTCTAATAAGATAAAATTCAAATAAAAATTTTTCCTCCTCGATGGTATCTCCACCTTATCGAAGGCATTTGCCGGGTGAGGAGGTTTGAGTACTCTAATGAATCTGAGAGCTATGCCGGCGGTAACGTATAGCGTTTTCGAGTGAAGCTAGTTTGATCATTCTGAGACCGATTAATAAGTCATATACTTCATCGTGAATTATTAGGGGTACTTGAATTATTAGATCAAACTATTAATCAATGGAATACTTCGAGTAAGCGTTTGATTAATTAATCAGGGCAAAAAATCTTGTGCTTTAAAGTCAAAATAGCACCAAAAACGGGAAATGCACTTTATATTATTTATATTAATCAGAATCTCTCAAAATCTATTTTTAGTCAAACATATATTTATGGCAAATTGAGTTTAATCACTTTCACAGTGATTAAACCTACTTCACTCAAAAACGCTAATAGTTACCGGTAGGGTCACCCATGCCGGACAGGTCAAAGGGGAAGAGTCAGACTAAGAGAGATATTGTAATTATTATACATTTATTATATTAATATTTTTGAATAAAATGAAAGCAAAAGAGACAGTAATTGAGAGAATAAAGAAAAAGGGGCTCCAAAATATTTTCATACTTCTCTTGGGATTTAGAAATATCTTGATACATGATATGACATATGAAAAATCGATTTCTGAGAAACAGAAGTTTATTTATGTGATTAACTTCCAATTATATATTGTGTATATTATAAGAGCAACCGCGTAAAATCCTGAAAAGAATCATAAAGAGATTTAATACTCTGCTGAGAGACAGAGAATTTCCTTATATTTTTCCTGATGTCACATCTCTTGGATTTACGTTTCCCTCCAGCAGTCCTCTGGTTTCTCTTCGGTTTTACAATTAGTTTTTTTCCGATCGGATCATCCGATATATTAACACTCAGTAATGTGACGCTCAATTAAAGTTGAAATATCGAATATCGAAGACCGACAGAGCGAAAGCGCCAACGTTTATTCGTCCACGCAGCTACGAGGTGTAATACGCACCGCTGACGGCTGCCTATTAAGCTCAGATTAATAAAACGTTCGCCACGCGTTTAATTAACCGGCTGACAGCGCGACATGCCTTTTTTGCGGCCGCTTCTCGGTTTCTCGCCGAGATTTTTTCTCACACATATTTAACGGAAAATTACTTATCGGCGAACACACACATGCGCGAGAAAAGAGCCGGGTCATAATTATCGCGCAACACGTTCAATTAAAATAAATTACCATTTATTTGCGTGTATTTGTGTGAATGCGAATCAAACGAATTAATTTAAATTCATTTCGCGCTAAATAAGGTCAGCTGACACTCTGGGTGGGCGGGGGCGGAAGATAGGGGTGGCCATCTGTGAAATGCGAATAAATTGGAACGCGAAATAACCAAACCGAATTTATCAAATTAATTGTGAGTGCTGCGGGCGTAGCTTTGGGCGAAATACGCGTATC
Source organism: Formica exsecta (assembly GCF_003651465.1). Lineage (NCBI taxonomy): Eukaryota > Metazoa > Arthropoda > Insecta > Hymenoptera > Formicidae > Formica > Formica exsecta. The sequence continues at coordinate 207,011 of NW_021851188.1, forward strand.
AAATTAAATTATTGCGTTTTTTCCTTCTTGCGCGTGCGAGATTAATTCCCGCATTGGTCGATAAACGTGATCGTCGCGTCGCGGCGTGATTGCGGCAATGCGTGGATTGATTAATCGACATCTCACGCACCTCGTGCGGTACCGATTCTCGTCGGCGTCGATGATGCGTCTTCCCGCGATGTCTGGTTCCGCAAATTATTCGCGACCGATATATCGATCGCGGAACGCTCGATTACGGCTACGTATAATTACTCGGGCAGACACATTACAGGGCTAATGTATTGATTGGTTGGTATACACACGCACGCATACGCGTTTCATCGAATTAACTGGCGCGTGTTAGACGCGTACGTAAATCACTAGAGCGGATGAAAGGGGTTGAAGGTATTAGCTCTCATGGAATTGTAGTCTGACAGCTGATGCCGGCATTGCTCATAAACGCGCGTTATGCGAGTATTGTTGGCCGGTTACGTGTCATCTCTTAGGATCCTGTGTTGCGCGTCGTTTCTCCAAAGCTAATTCGATTCGATTGATTAACCGCGATCATTCAAAGTTCTACAAAACAGATGATAAATGTCTATCAGATCTGGTAATGCTTAACCATCTGGTTTTATGATATTTTTCAGGATTTCACGTGCGATAATCGGTCAATAAGTTATCAGAATTTTCACGCAATATCAAATAACGTAAGATTTTTATACGTGCCATTTCATAATCGATAAATAATTTTTCCAATAAAATAACGAATTCCTTGTGTTTCGAGTGTGAATCGCGAGAAAGCTCTCGTATCGCTATCCATTACTATTATAACGAGAGATCCCTATGCAAGATTGCTACATCGTCGTAAAAATAAAGCGGTATGTTTGCTTTCCCACTTATCATTAGCTCGTGTCAGCTGCACGAGTTGTTAATCTACCTTAAATTTGCACACACGGTGCCGTCGAATATAGTCGGATGTCATATCGTGTTTGCAATAATACTCTGTCCGAAGAAATGGGTAACTTTGTTGCGTTCCCGTGAGAACCTTGGATATCTTTGAAAATTATTAGATATATTACATTAGAAATTCGCGATGAGTTAAAATTAATAAATTTATATTATTGCAATTTTTTTTTAAGATTAGTTGAAAGTTAAATATTAGATAATTATAGCAAGAGAGTGTAAGATAAACATCGAATGAATTCAAGTAACCACATCAACAAAGTATAACAAGCTGTGAAAACACTGACAGCTAGAAATTCCGTTGCTATTGAATTAATTCAAACTAGAAACAATTTCCGCAGACCTTTCAGAAGTAAGTGCTCATGCTCTCATATCCTTGCCGAATTAGTTTAATCCTACGAATGGCAGAGTTTTGTCAATAATTACCGCGCGATAATTATGCGCTTTACCCATCTATCCGAGTAATTACGATGCTAATTACGGCCATTTCACTGGAAGCGCAGAGCGTGAGATTTGGAAAAAATCGTTGCACGAATTCTACTTTACAATATCGAAATTCTATCGAAAAATCGTGTCAAAAAAATTATTACGTTGAACGATATTTTTCGTATTTGGGATGTATTACAGTTACTTTTATTTTTTTTTATCGATAACGTGAACAGCTTTATGTGTAGTATAACGACAATAACCAGCTGTTCTCCGCGCGTGGCAAAATCTTCGCGTGGGCGATAAAAAAAATTCGGGTGACGCTGGGACCGCCAAATAAATTTTATCTGTTCCATTAAATACGAGAACGAGCTGGCCGTTGGTTTGTTTAAATATAAACGTGCTAAAAAAATTACCGACCAGCGAATACATGTCGAGTGATCAGAGAAAAGGGCACAAGTTAAATAAAAATTTAATGATTAGGTCACATTCGGATTATACCTCTGGCAATAATGTAATTCGAAAAACGTAGGAATAAATTGGATTTTAAAAATACATAGATTTTTTTAAACTCTTCACTTATTTCTCATCAATAATATAATTTTAATGTAAAAGATTCTTATAATTAAAATTCATCTTGAATATATATAATTCATCTTAAATATATATATAAATTAGTGTGCAATAAGAGTGTATAAAAATTATGAAGCTTTAATTCCATACTTCCTCTTATAATCGATAATTATATCACTGATATAATAGTAATATAATTATCACCTATTATGGATTTCAGGAGTGGGATTAAAGTGTTGAAAAAATAAGTAGCGTTGAACGCAGCCCATGCAATCACGTCGGATGTCATCTACGTGCGAGCACAAAAAGCTCATTTATCATGTCTGCGAATTATGCGAGCAATATCGGTGAAATTTGTACGTCGATATTCCGCGATCAAGCCTTTCGCATACAATATAATCATAATAATGATCGGACTGATAAAAGACTCGAGTATTCTGGAATCTATGCGCGCAATATTGATTTTGGTTTCAGCACGAAACAAGGACAAAACATAATCCATGTCGGTGGTTTGCGAGCACGCTGTTCGCATAAAGAGTTACCATGAAACCACTTTTTTTGTGCCGCCCACTCTCGCGGATTTCGTGTTACTTACGCTTCCGGAAATATTAAATAAAACACGTGTACTTTTCTTATATTTGTCCATCAACATGCGAATTTTTTAAAACATATTTTTACCTATAAAAATCTAGATATATATAATTTCTTATGTATTTCAATTTATTTGTTTTGCTCGTTAAAATTAGTAGCGGAATCTCTAACGATTTGGTCCCGCAATATTTCCGCATAATTTAATCACTCGAGTGAGGCATCATCGAGCGATTCTGATTTTATTCGTGGGAGAGGGACGCGACTGCCCGCGCATTTTGGCCGCGCCCAAAGCATTGTAAATAAACGAAGACGCGTGGAAGAAACAAGCGTCGCGCAGATTTATCATCGGCAATGCAGATGTCGTATTTTAGCGACGATGCCGCGAATGAGATAACAGACGGAGAAGCAGAAGGACGCGGATTTCGAAGAGTATCGGACGGAGAGAGACGACGTGAAAGAGAGGGAAAACGTGACGAAACTGGGACGCACGAGCTCCGAAATTCTAGGAACGTGCGAACGGCGCCTCATGATTCATCAATGAAAAATTCGACCCAGTTGTCATCATGTCCGACGTTAATAATCTCGGTAAATTTGAAGCAGCCTCGAGAAGGGAGGGAAGGGAAGGGAAGGACGGCGCCAACCGCAGAGAGAATCGCCGACCTCGACCTAATCGCCTACTCGGCCGAGATCTTGTCGGCTCGCACGTGTTGCGAATTATTCGGGGACTCGTACGCGCTTTATCGCGTCACGTCGTCCAAAAATATGAAGAGATATCAACGCCGAAAAACTTGAAGAAAAACAGGAAATTGTTAAAATTAATAGAATATTTCATTTTCATGAAAAAAAAAAAAATTGTTAATGTTAGCGTTTTATTAAAACTGTCTAATATTGAGATATTAAAATTAATTTGATAATCTTCCGTGATTATATATCCTCTTGAAACGTTAAGCAATCTTTGTATAAATATATGACACTGATAATTTTTTAATACGCAATTAAATATTTCGACGATAAAGCTTTGAATTCTGTTGTGTCAACATGTAAAATATAGTAATTAATTTCTTCATTCGTGCCATTTACTTTGCGGTTGTCGATTCGAGGGAAACCGTAGTTTACACAAGCCGCGAATAAGATCCTCGCCTGAGAGTGGTAACGAGAAAATTTTCTTTCGCCATGAACTTGAACTTCTATTTCCTCCTGCAGATATCGTCCCTTGCTACTTTGCCCCGAGGTCAACAGCATTTCTATCGTCGCTCCGATATACTCGCTATGCCAGGAGCCAATTGCTTGGCCAATCGGAAAATTTCCGATAAAATTTTTGCCGTGGAAACCTAGTCACGCGACTGAAAATCAGATCGTGGATCCTTTCCCGGTGGCAAGGATTTACAGTCTATTTCCGCGGCGCCGTAAGTCGCGGGATTAAATCGCGGGGTAAAATCTCGCATAATCAGCGATGGTTAATCGGTTCGTTTAAATCTGTGTGATAATTATATCGTTGCAATTAAAAACGGGAGCGTAATAAACAGTTGCCGTTTATTTAGTATTAAAGGCACGCGAAAAGAGATCATAAGAATAAATAAAGAAATAAAGAAAATAGCACGATATTAAGTTCATCGTGAATTCTGAGAATATAAAGAAATCCGTTGAAGTAAAAAAAAAAGAAAAAAAAAGAAAAATCGCTCATGTGTTGCATTCTTGCTGCAACAATCGTGTTATAATGCGGGAAGGATGCGGTTAAGGAACAACGCGGAAAGAAAACAAGAACCAGAGCTAAAGCGACATATACCTCGGTGGTGAGATGCAATAAGGATTAAGCAAGGAGCACACGGTATTGCCTCGAGAGAATTTACGATAACGCGATCCCAGAAACATCGCGGAAAATGAGGGCGATATGTATACACATACGATATCGTTGGAAGCGTCTCGCTTAAACGATTTTCTTCAATCCCCGGTATTACTTTGCCCCCTCGCGAATCCACCTCCTTTTCTCTGAAATAACGGGGCTTTATCGCGCTTATTTATCGCACCGACTGACAACTCGTTCTCCTATTTTCCTGCATCGGATTTAATCGATATAACGAACGATAACGGGCGATCAAACTACATAAGGTACTCCTTACGAAGGTTAAAGTAAGAATTGTGAATCCAAATTTTTTAGATCCAAATCGGCTGACATTAAACTTAATTAAATTTTCTTGGTGCATTTAAATTATCAGCGAGATATTTAATTGATAAAAAAATTAAAAAATGGCTTACAGCTTGCTGGTTATGCTCATAATCGATAATCGAAGTTCAACATGCAGTATAATGTAATTAATGCGGTATAATTAATTGAACAGCGTGTATAATGCCAATGCGTGTAATGCCATTGAAGTTAATACTCGAATATTACCCGGGAGTTTACAAATTTTTGGTCAGCAGTTTACCTCTCGCGATATTATCCGCTTATATCAAGGATTAATTGAGAAAAGGTCACTGCAACATTCGACACGTGTAACGCTATTCTCGCTACATTCTGCATTGTTTCGCTTATATCGAAAAATTAACACAAACGATATTATAAGCAAATGTCAAAAAATTGTATCTTTAATTTAAACGAACGAGAACGTTTTTTCTTCAAGAATAGCGTGACAAGCTCTTTCTCCTGCTAATCAGTAGACAAAAATATCTGTGCAGTATCTATAATTCTTCCTTATGTAAGACGATTGCTTTTACATGGAGGTACATTAGGAAAACCTCATTTTACTCCGTATGCAAAATCTCTTGTCGCGACGCAAGAGCATTTGTATTGCGAGCTCACCTGGAAAGCCCTTTTTGTAGCCCGGAGGCAAAAATGCGGCGGGCGGCGTGATGGGTGGCGCGGCGTCCCAGGGGGGTACAACGTCCGGTTGCATCCCGTAGCCCGGCGGAAGCTCCAGGACCTTCTGCTGCTTCTCGCAGCGTCGCCGTCGACGGCCGCCCGGCGTGAACGTTTTCACGGCCGCCAGGAAGCCGACCCCGCTCATGTCTTCCCGTCGAGATTTCGTTTTCGCGTGGTTTCGCACCGATCGTCCGACCAACTCTCTCCGCGATCACTCGAATCCGGGATGGGATAATCGGGGGATAATTTGCGCCCCGAGATGGTATATAGGCGAGAATCGATTTGTGGGAAGAGATCGTGAGACGAATTATCGACTGATCAAGCGGTCGATCCACTAATCCACGTGGAAGCCATGGCGAGAGCTTCGGAAAGAATACATTTTTGTCCATGATTAAATTCCAGACTATCAATGTGTGATGTAATGTCGTGACACGGATACGATCAAGATGGAATTCGAGAAATGCAAACGCGATGAAATGTGAGCGACACGAAATTGCGGTGACACGAACAGCGTAATGGAGTTAAACTCGAGAATGTAGGCGCGATATAAAATTGCGATTAATATAAAAACTAATAGCGGATTAATGTTATACAAAAGCTTCGCGAGATCAAATATCAAGAGCAAATGAGAGAGAGAAGCATATTTTTTAATAAAATACCTTTATCAATATTTTGGTTTCGCATTTACGATTCAATAATTCGCTCGCTTATATCGTACCGCTATATTTGCCGATGGACGTTTTATATTGATTCATATCTTGCTGCAATAACGCCAATTGATTTGTCGCGAGAGAGATAGAAAGAAAGAAAGAGAGACAAAGAAAGAGATGTTATTTTGGCGACTACAATAGTTGCGTAATCGAAGCAGCTTTGCAATACAAGTTTAAAACGATCACCAGTTGCGCACCTCAATAACGGGTGTCGCATTAAATCGGTCGTTACATACCGAAGATAAGAAGCGTGGGACATCTGTATCGCGAACTGTATTCAGTGGAAAACTTTTAATCGCGCCCAGTCATTAATCCTACTGTGCCGGTGGATGAGCTTCTTTCAACTCGAAACAAACGCAACACTCGCTCCATTTCCCGCGATAATCTTGATTCGCGAATTGATACACAATAATACAATATTCGAACGAATCGCGCGCGAATATAAATTTAGATTTTATCAAACAAATATTTTTCTCGTGCAAGAAATAAAATTTATCTTAAGAAAATTTTTATTAGTGAAAAATTAAAAGTTTGAAATCTTCGCAGAAATACAATTTAATTTTCTACCTTGTCTAAATATGTCTCTAGTTACATATGGTTCACTTTTATTGTGAAACGCGCGTCGTATAAAACAGCATTCTAGAGGAAATCTCATTTTCGTATTTCATTTTATATATACATTATTATTATTTATTAAAATAACACAGATATTGCAAAACTGTAAAAATAATTAAATTGTGTCGACAATAAAGGAAGAAAATAAATATTATTTTATCTGATAATTTTCTTCTTTTTATAGAATAATTTTCTTCTTTATATAGAATTCTCTCATTGATAAAATCAAGCAAAGAATTAATCACTTTTTATATCCAAAATTTTTCTTTCATTTATTTGTGAAAATTATTTCCTCATAGTCTTTTTTATTCAGTGTACTGTGTGTTGTTTTCAATATATCTAAAATCAAGAGTTTTCGATCGATCGAAACTGTTTGCAGGGCTGCGCGCAATTTCAAACTTTTCCCTGGAATGCTACATAGACGAGCTTCCGGAATTTGCATCGCATTCTCTGTAAAAGCTGTTCACAAGTAGAAACGAACGTTAACGCGTAAAGAATTCGGCCAACGAAATTTTTCACGTGTTTTGGACGCTCGCGATTATAAGAATTTGCACAAAATTTGCACATAAAAATATAATACCATTAAAAATAATACTGAAACGTATTAACGACGTACATACAAGTTTGTAATTGATCGCTTTTATTTTTCACGATAACCTCATCTAAATATCGCGAATATTGCTTTAAGCTTATTCATATACATTGCAATAAGGACGAAATATACCGTTCGATATTCGCGAGAAGATTAAAAACTGAAGTATTCTTTGTGATCTACTAAATGCGTCGCATCGAGTGGAGAGATTTTGGTATTGTTCATAGAATACGTATAAATTGTTTATGAGTCGGTACATACTTTTATATTAAATTGCTGCCATGTCAGCCACTTTTCATTTATAAAACTTTCATATCTACGCCTACATCCTCATCGCACATTCGAGTTCCGTCTATGAAATATATATATATATATAAGTCAGACTAAGAGAGATATTGTAATTATTATACATTTATTATATTAATATTTTTGAATAAAATGAAAGCAAAAGAGACAGTAATTGAGAGAATAAAGAAAAAGGGGCTCCAAAATATTTTCATACTTCTCTTGGGATTTAGAAATATCTTGATACATGATATGACATATGAAAAATCGATTTCTGAGAAACAGAAGTTTATTTATGTGATTAACTTCCAATTATATATTGTGTATATTATAAGAGCAACCGCGTAAAATCCTGAAAAGAATCATAAAGAGATTTAATACTCTGCTGAGAGACAGAGAATTTCCTTATATTTTTCCTGATGTCACATCTCTTGGATTTACGTTTCCCTCCAGCAGTCCTCTGGTTTCTCTTCGGTTTTACAATTAGTTTTTTTCCGATCGGATCATCCGATATATTAACACTCAGTAATGTGACGCTCAATTAAAGTTGAAATATCGAATATCGAAGACCGACAGAGCGAAAGCGCCAACGTTTATTCGTCCACGCAGCTACGAGGTGTAATACGCACCGCTGACGGCTGCCTATTAAGCTCAGATTAATAAAACGTTCGCCACGCGTTTAATTAACCGGCTGACAGCGCGACATGCCTTTTTTGCGGCCGCTTCTCGGTTTCTCGCCGAGATTTTTTCTCACACATATTTAACGGAAAATTACTTATCGGCGAACACACACATGCGCGAGAAAAGAGCCGGGTCATAATTATCGCGCAACACGTTCAATTAAAATAAATTACCATTTATTTGCGTGTATTTGTGTGAATGCGAATCAAACGAATTAATTTAAATTCATTTCGCGCTAAATAAGGTCAGCTGACACTCTGGGTGGGCGGGGGCGGAAGATAAGGGTGGCCATCTGTGAAATGCGAATAAATTGGAACGCGAAATAACCAAACCGAATTTATCAAATTAATTGTGAGTGCTGCGGGCGTAGCTTTGGGCGAAATACGCGTATCAAATTAAATTATTGCGTTTTTTCCTTCTTGCGCGTGCGAGATTAATTCCCGCATTGGTCGATAAACGTGATCGTCGCGTCGCGGCGTGATTGCGGCAATGCGTGGATTGATTAATCGACATCTCACGCACCTCGTGCGGTACCGATTCTCGTCGGCGTCGATGATGCGTCTTCCCGCGATGTCTGGTTCCGCAAATTATTCGCGACCGATATATCGATCGCGGAACGCTCGATTACGGCTACGTATAATTACTCGGGCAGACACATTACAGGGCTAATGTATTGATTGGTTGGTATACACACGCACGCATACGCGTTTCATCGAATTAACTGGCGCGTGTTAGACGCGTACGTAAATCACTAGAGCGGATGAAAGGGGTTGAAGGTATTAGCTCTCATGGAATTGTAGTCTGACAGCTGATGCCGGCATTGCTCATAAACGCGCGTTATGCGAGTATTGTTGGCCGGTTACGTGTCATCTCTTAGGATCCTGTGTTGCGCGTCGTTTCTCCAAAGCTAATTCGATTCGATTGATTAACCGCGATCATTCAAAGTTCTACAAAACAGATGATAAATGTCTATCAGATCTGGTAATGCTTAACCATCTGGTTTTATGATATTTTTCAGGATTTCACGTGCGATAATCGGTCAATAAGTTATCAGAATTTTCACGCAATATCAAATAACGTAAGATTTTTATACGTGCCATTTCATAATCGATAAATAATTTTTCCAATAAAATAACGAATTCCTTGTGTTTCGAGTGTGAATCGCGAGAAAGCTCTCGTATCGCTATCCATTACTATTATAACGAGAGATCCCTATGCAAGATTGCTACATCGTCGTAAAAATAAAGCGGTATGTTTGCTTTCCCACTTATCATTAGCTCGTGTCAGCTGCACGAGTTGTTAATCTACCTTAAATTTGCACACACGGTGCCGTCGAATATAGTCGGATGTCATATCGTGTTTGCAATAATACTCTGTCCGAAGAAATGGGTAACTTTGTTGCGTTCCCGTGAGAACCTTGGATATCTTTGAAAATTATTAGATATATTACATTAGAAATTCGCGATGAGTTAAAATTAATAAATTTATATTATTGCAATTTTTTTTAAGATTAGTTGAAAGTTAAATATTAGATAATTATAGCAAGAGAGTGTAAGATAAACATCGAATGAATTCAAGTAACCACATCAACAAAGTATAACAAGCTGTGAAAACACTGACAGCTAGAAATTCCGTTGCTATTGAATTAATTCAAACTAGAAACAATTTCCGCAGACCTTTCAGAAGTAAGTGCTCATGCTCTCATATCCTTGCCGAATTAGTTTAATCCTACGAATGGCAGAGTTTTGTCAATAATTACCGCGCGATAATTATGCGCTTTACCCATCTATCCGAGTAATTACGATGCTAATTACGGCCATTTCACTGGAAGCGCAGAGCGTGAGATTTGGAAAAAATCGTTGCACGAATTCTACCTTACAATATCGAAATTCTATCGAAAAATCGTGTCAAAAAAATTATTACGTTGAACGATATTTTTCGTATTTGGGATGTATTACAGTTACTTTTATTTTTTTTTATCGATAACGTGAACAGCTTTATGTGTAGTATAACGACAATAACCAGCTGTTCTCCGCGCGTGGCAAAATCTTCGCGTGGGCGATAAAAAAAATTCGGGTGACGCTGGGACCGCCAAATAAATTTTATCTGTTCCATTAAATACGAGAACGAGCTGGCCGTTGGTTTGTTTAAATATAAACGTGCTAAAAAAATTACCGACCAGCGAATACATGTCGAGTGATCAGAGAAAAGGGCACAAGTTAAATAAAAATTTAATGATTAGGTCACATTCGGATTATACCTCTGGCAATAATGTAATTCGAAAAACGTAGGAATAAATTGGATTTTAAAAATACATAGATTTTTTTAAACTCTTCACTTATTTCTCATCAATAATATAATTTTAATGTAAAAGATTCTTATAATTAAAATTCATCTTGAATATATATAATTCATCTTAAATATATATATAAATTAGTGTGCAATAAGAGTGTATAAAAATTATGAAGCTTTAATTCCATACTTCCTCTTATAATCGATAATTATATCACTGATATAATAGTAATATAATTATCACCTATTATGGATTTCAGGAGTGGGATTAAAGTGTTGAAAAAATAAGTAGCGTTGAACGCAGCCCATGCAATCACGTCGGATGTCATCTACGTGCGAGCACAAAAAGCTCATTTATCATGTCTGCGAATTATGCGAGCAATATCGGTGAAATTTGTACGTCGATATTCCGCGATCAAGCCTTTCGCATACAATATAATCATAATAATGATCGGACTGATAAAAGACTCGAGTATTCTGGAATCTATGCGCGCAATATTGATTTTGGTTTCAGCACGAAACAAGGACAAAACATAATCCATGTCGGTGGTTTGCGAGCACGCTGTTCGCATAAAGAGTTACCATGAAACCACTTTTTTTGTGCCGCCCACTCTCGCGGATTTCGTGTTACTTACGCTTCCGGAAATATTAAATAAAACACGTGTACTTTTCTTATATTTGTCCATCAACATGCGAATTTTTTAAAACATATTTTTACCTATAAAAATCTAGATATATATAATTTCTTATGTATTTCAATTTATTTGTTTTGCTCGTTAAAATTAGTAGCGGAATCTCTAACGATTTGGTCCCGCAATATTTCCGCATAATTTAATCACTCGAGTGAGGCATCATCGAGCGATTCTGATTTTATTCGTGGGAGAGGGACGCGACTGCCCGCGCATTTTGGCCGCGCCCAAAGCATTGTAAATAAACGAAGACGCGTGGAAGAAACAAGCGTCGCGCAGATTTATCATCGGCAATGCAGATGTCGTATTTTAGCGACGATGCCGCGAATGAGATAACAGACGGAGAAGCAGAAGGACGCGGATTTCGAAGAGTATCGGACGGAGAGAGACGACGTGAAAGAGAGGGAAAACGTGACGAAACTGGGACGCACGAGCTCCGAAATTCTAGGAACGTGCGAACGGCGCCTCATGATTCATCAATGAAAAATTCGACCCAGTTGTCATCATGTCCGACGTTAATAATCTCGGTAAATTTGAAGCAGCCTCGAGAAGGGAGGGAAGGGAAGGGAAGGACGGCGCCAACCGCAGAGAGAATCGCCGACCTCGACCTAATCGCCTACTCGGCCGAGATCTTGTCGGCTCGCACGTGTTGCGAATTATTCGGGGACTCGTACGCGCTTTATCGCGTCACGTCGTCCAAAAATATGAAGAGATATCAACGCCGAAAAACTTGAAGAAAAACAGGAAATTGTTAAAATTAATAGAATATTTCATTTTCATGAAAAAAAAAAAATTGTTAATGTTAGCGTTTTATTAAAACTGTCTAATATTGAGATATTAAAATTAATTTGATAATCTTCCGTGATTATATATCCTCTTGAAACGTTAAGCAATCTTTGTATAAATATATGACACTGATAATTTTTTAATACGCAATTAAATATTTCGACGATAAAGCTTTGAATTCTGTTGTGTCAACATGTAAAATATAGTAATTAATTTCTTCATTCGTGCCATTTACTTTGCGGTTGTCGATTCGAGGGAAACCGTAGTTTACACAAGCCGCGAATAAGATCCTCGCCTGAGAGTGGTAACGAGAAAATTTTCTTTCGCCATGAACTTGAACTTCTATTTCCTCCTGCAGATATCGTCCCTTGCTACTTTGCCCCGAGGTCAACAGCATTTCTATCGTCGCTCCGATATACTCGCTATGCCAGGAGCCAATTGCTTGGCCAATCGGAAAATTTCCGATAAAATTTTTGCCGTGGAAACCTAGTCACGCGACTGAAAATCAGATCGTGGATCCTTTCCCGGTGGCAAGGATTTACAGTCTATTTCCGCGGCGCCGTAAGTCGCGGGATTAAATCGCGGGGTAAAATCTCGCATAATCAGCGATGGTTAATCGGTTCGTTTAAATCTGTGTGATAATTATATCGTTGCAATTAAAAACGGGAGCGTAATAAACAGTTGCCGTTTATTTAGTATTAAAGGCACGCGAAAAGAGATCATAAGAATAAATAAAGAAATAAAGAAAATAGCACGATATTAAGTTCATCGTGAATTCTGAGAATATAAAGAAATCCGTTGAAGTAAAAAAAAAAGAAAAAAAAAGAAAAATCGCTCATGTGTTGCATTCTTGCTGCAACAATCGTGTTATAATGCGGGAAGGATGCGGTTAAGGAACAACGCGGAAAGAAAACAAGAACCAGAGCTAAAGCGACATATACCTCGGTGGTGAGATGCAATAAGGATTAAGCAAGGAGCACACGGTATTGCCTCGAGAGAATTTACGATAACGCGATCCCAGAAACATCGCGGAAAATGAGGGCGATATGTATACACATACGATATCGTTGGAAGCGTCTCGCTTAAACGATTTTCTTCAATCCCCGGTATTACTTTGCCCCCTCGCGAATCCACCTCCTTTTCTCTGAAATAACGGGGCTTTATCGCGCTTATTTATCGCACCGACTGACAACTCGTTCTCCTATTTTCCTGCATCGGATTTAATCGATATAACGAACGATAACGGGCGATCAAACTACATAAGGTACTCCTTACGAAGGTTAAAGTAAGAATTGTGAATCCAAATTTTTTAGATCCAAATCGGCTGACATTAAACTTAATTAAATTTTCTTGGTGCATTTAAATTATCAGCGAGATATTTAATTGATAAAAAAATTAAAAAATGGCTTACAGCTTGCTGGTTATGCTCATAATCGATAATCGAAGTTCAACATGCAGTATAATGTAATTAATGCGGTATAATTAATTGAACAGCGTGTATAATGCCAATGCGTGTAATGCCATTGAAGTTAATACTCGAATATTACCCGGGAGTTTACAAATTTTTGGTCAGCAGTTTACCTCTCGCGATATTATCCGCTTATATCAAGGATTAATTGAGAAAAGGTCACTGCAACATTCGACACGTGTAACGCTATTCTCGCTACATTCTGCATTGTTTCGCTTATATCGAAAAATTAACACAAACGATATTATAAGCAAATGTCAAAAAATTGTATCTTTAATTTAAACGAACGAGAACGTTTTTTCTTCAAGAATAGCGTGACAAGCTCTTTCTCCTGCTAATCAGTAGACAAAAATATCTGTGCAGTATCTATAATTCTTCCTTATGTAAGACGATTGCTTTTACATGGAGGTACATTAGGAAAACCTCATTTTACTCCGTATGCAAAATCTCTTGTCGCGACGCAAGAGCATTTGTATTGCGAGCTCACCTGGAAAGCCCTTTTTGTAGCCCGGAGGCAAAAATGCGGCGGGCGGCGTGATGGGTGGCGCGGCGTCCCAGGGGGGTACAACGTCCGGTTGCATCCCGTAGCCCGGCGGAAGCTCCAGGACCTTCTGCTGCTTCTCGCAGCGTCGCCGTCGACGGCCGCCCGGCGTGAACGTTTTCACGGCCGCCAGGAAGCCGACCCCGCTCATGTCTTCCCGTCGAGATTTCGTTTTCGCGTGGTTTCGCACCGATCGTCCGACCAACTCTCTCCGCGATCACTCGAATCCGGGATGGGATAATCGGGGGATAATTTGCGCCCCGAGATGGTATATAGGCGAGAATCGATTTGTGGGAAGAGATCGTGAGACGAATTATCGACTGATCAAGCGGTCGATCCACTAATCCACGTGGAAGCCATGGCGAGAGCTTCGGAAAGAATACATTTTTGTCCATGATTAAATTCCAGACTATCAATGTGTGATGTAATGTCGTGACACGGATACGATCAAGATGGAATTCGAGAAATGCAAACGCGATGAAATGTGAGCGACACGAAATTGCGGTGACACGAACAGCGTAATGGAGTTAAACTCGAGAATGTAGGCGCGATATAAAATTGCGATTAATATAAAAACTAATAGCGGATTAATGTTATACAAAAGCTTCGCGAGATCAAATATCAAGAGCAAATGAGAGAGAGAAGCATATTTTTTAATAAAATACCTTTATCAATATTTTGGTTTCGCATTTACGATTCAATAATTCGCTCGCTTATATCGTACCGCTATATTTGCCGATGGACGTTTTATATTGATTCATATCTTGCTGCAATAACGCCAATTGATTTGTCGCGAGAGAGATAGAAAGAAAGAAAGAGAGACAAAGAAGAAAGAGATGTTATTTTGGCGACAATAGTTGCGTAATCGAAGCAGCTTTGCAATACAAGTTTAAAACGATCACCAGTTGCGCACCTCAATAACGGGTGTCGCATTAAATCGGTCGTTACATACCGAAGATAAGAAGCGTGGGACATCTGTATCGCGAACTGTATTCAGTGGAAAACTTTTAATCGCGCCCAGTCATTAATCCTACTGTGCCGGTGGATGAGCTTCTTTCAACTCGAAACAAACGCAACACTCGCTCCATTTCCCGCGATAATCTTGATTCGCGAATTGATACACAATAATACAATATTCGAACGAATCGCGCGCGAATATAAATTTAGATTTTATCAAACAAATATTTTTCTCGTGCAAGAAATAAAATTTATCTTAAGAAAATTTTTATTAGTGAAAAATTAAAAGTTTGAAATCTTCGCAGAAATACAATTTAATTTTCTACCTTGTCTAAATATGTCTCTAGTTACATATGGTTCACTTTTATTGTGAAACGCGCGTCGTATAAAACAGCATTCTAGAGGAAATCTCATTTTCGTATTTCATTTTATATATACATTATTATTATTTATTAAAATAACACAGATATTGCAAAACTGTAAAAATAATTAAATTGTGTCGACAATAAAGGAAGAAAATAAATATTATTTTATCTGATAATTTTCTTCTTTTTATAGAATAATTTTCTTCTTTATATAGAATTCTCTCATTGATAAAATCAAGCAAAGAATTAATCACTTTTTATATCCAAAATTTTTCTTTCATTTATTTGTGAAAATTATTTCCTCATAGTCTTTTTTATTCAGTGTACTGTGTGTTGTTTTCAATATATCTAAAATCAAGAGTTTTCGATCGATCGAAACTGTTTGCAGGGCTGCGCGCAATTTCAAACTTTTCCCTGGAATGCTACATAGACGAGCTTCCGGAATTTGCATCGCATTCTCTGTAAAAGCTGTTCACAAGTAGAAACGAACGTTAACGCGTAAAGAATTCGGCCAACGAAATTTTTCACGTGTTTTGGACGCTCGCGATTATAAGAATTTGCACAAAATTTGCACATAAAAATATAATACCATTAAAAATAATACTGAAACGTATTAACGACGTACATACAAGTTTGTAATTGATCGCTTTTATTTTTCACGATAACCTCATCTAAATATCGCGAATATTGCTTTAAGCTTATTCATATACATTGCAATAAGGACGAAATATACCGTTCGATATTCGCGAGAAGATTAAAAACTGAAGTATTCTTTGTGATCTACTAAATGCGTCGCATCGAGTGGAGAGATTTTGGTATTGTTCATAGAATACGTATAAATTGTTTATGAGTCGGTACATACTTTTATATTAAATTGCTGCCATGTCAGCCACTTTTCATTTATAAAACTTTCATATCTACGCCTACATCCTCATCGCACATTCGAGTTCCGTCTATGAAATATATATATATATATATATATATATATTTTTTTTTCTCTTCAACATTATTTATGAAAGTTCATTGAAAATTGTTTCCAAGAGTTATATTTATTTGTCCGTTACGTCAGACTGATTAAATGCTGTTGAATATGATCGGGAAAAATAATGCGAAGCTTTTTCATTGTTCTGTTTTGATAAAAAACAATGACTCACAACAGATAACTTTAATAAACGGAACACGATAGATTTTGATAAATGAATTTTCAACGATAGCTTGTTTCATATGTAAAAAGCATAGTAATAAATAAATCAAATTAAGAACTCACATTAAAAAGCAGATTTTACACGAAACTGAACTCGTGATTTCTCTCACCGTTGATCTTTGCGACGCGTTATGCGAGAACCAAAATTGGCGCAACAAAACGTTAAGATCGAGATGGGCGATTTGCAAAGGCTCGACATATCTTATTATATCGTTAACATTCACAAAGCGAATGGCGGTCCACGAAGGAATGAACGATGCAGACACGCCTGGTGTGCTGGGATTTCGCTAGTTACACGATATATTTTAGGCTCTCGATCGAGTGACCTTGACGAATCACCGTATATCGAACGAAGTCGACCCACGCCGGAAGTGCGAATCGATCACCAGTTGCGCGCGTAGACGGATGGAAAGTGACGAGAGAGAGAAAGAGAGAGAGAAAGAGAGAGAGAAAGAGAGAGATAGCGAGCGAGCGTATCCTTTCTTGAATGAGATGCGCTCCTCGCGAGAGCGTGCCCCGTACTGACGGTCCGTTACTACTTACTCGTGCTCGTCTCTCTCTCTCTCTCTCTCTCTCTTCTCCTTTCTTTGTCTCTCCCGGCGCGCGCCGAAGTAGTCGAAGCCGGCTGCGCTCAGCCGGCCTGATCGCGCGGCTGCGCGCGCAAGTGATAGAAACGTAGGATTACTGCGACCGCTCCGGCGCTTTCGCTCACGGCCAAAAAGACGCGTGGGCGTTCGGCTGGTGGTTGCAAAAGGGAGACGCGGTGGGGGATGCCAAAGGCTGGAGGCAGGGCTGGACCTGTTTGAGAGATATACCGAACAAATTGCACTGATAACTTTCTAGACGGTATTCAACCGGATACATGTTGTGCGCAGAGCTCGAAAGATATTAAGATTTGTTTTTCTGCGAAGTAGACTTTATCTAATGTTGAATTTATATGTATAATTTTTGTGCGTATAAAAATGAATGAATGAAATATATATATATTTAAAATGATGCGAAAATCTCTGATTACCGTCTTTTATGAGCAGGAATCACATATTATTGAAATATTCTGTTTTCTTTTTTCGCGTTTGTCGCAAGGAAAAGTTTCCCTTTTAAATTTTTGGAAAAAACTTTAGATAAATTCTTATTTTTTATTTATCAATTTTTATTTCATCTCATTTTGTTATGAATGAGAACTTACGTCGAACATATTGCAAAGTAACAAGAAAACATGAGAAATACCCTCTTCATTATATCCTACATTATCTTGTTAGTGTTTCTTTCGAGAAATAATGCAAAAGTTGTAAATAGTAATATTCTTTGATATAAATTGCGAACGATAATGCGTAGAAAGTGATCGTTGTATTTTTTTGCGCAACGGTTTTATGGCAAAGATAATGCTGATTCCTATATGGGACATCTTTCGGTTTTATAACCATAGCAAAATTGTGTTGAAGATTAAACTAATAAAAAAAATGTTTTAATTTTTCATATAAATCCTGCAAGCAATATACATCGCGTAATATCGCGGCGTAAATTGTTATTTTAAATTTATTCCATATCTCTTTCGCATCCAATCTTGATATAAAATAATCCAGTCTTGATTATAATATAAAATAATAACATTTAATAAATTGCAATTGTGAAAAAGATTTTAAACTCGCAGTGAACTTTTTGCTTACTTATGTTCGCCAACTCAGTATCATGATTCTATCTCTACATTTTATACATATATTTTTCATTTATTTGCACTTGTACATATGGCCTGCGTAGTTATAATAAATATTTTATCGGCAATTTCCATACGCATGATTAATATATATCATGTTCATTAATTTTATATTTATCGATAAATCGTGCATTTAGCTGCAAAAGTCAATGAAAATTCGTGATAAATATGAAAGCGGATGGAAATTAACCGGGGAACTAATAACTAATTACAAATGGGGAAAGCAAATAAGCGAGCAAAATAAGGAAAACGAGATGGAATATCTTTCATAAATATTATGCCTTATTATTTTTACATAAAGTAGACCTTTAAACAAAATTATGTATATAAACCCTGATAAAATCTCTATCGTGTATATATATTTTTGTGAATTAAACGGCAATTAGTTGTGTGAAAAAGAGAATATTAGATAGAGTTATATTATTATATCTTTTATTTAATAAAAAAATGAGAAAACAAATATCAATGAAAATCAAATCGCGAAGAGAATAATCGCTATAGTTTATTGCAGCATCACATAATATTCTCGACAATAATAACAACAATTATAAACTAATATTTCCGGAAATGTATAGTATCACATGTATCATCGGATAATAGCAATCTAGCTACAATTATCCGCATTATTCGATACTTGACGTACAAAAACAATCATTCGATGGATGCAGCGAGCAACCGCGATTAATTCTCTATCCGCATTTCCGCGGGCATCTGCACAATCGCAATATTTACATTGCATAATCCACGTATTCCTACTGAAGCTCGCACGTTCGATCGTACATTACATACGGGCTCTCCATATACCTCGGCTTTCGGAATATACCGGTCACGTGCACATGTACATATCGGATCCGCTTCATTATTCATCACGCGCGTATTTCATCCCTAACTCGAGAGGGTGTGTTCAAAGTCGCAATACAATTCGTCACAACACAATAATATACCTTTTTATACGCAAAACTTTTTTTATGCGTATAAAACAATGTTAGGTGATAGCGCAAAATTGAATATTTCGAATTTCCGTCGTTCGACCCGCGAGATAAAATTTGTGCGCAATTCTCGAACCGGTGCCTCGAAGGGATGAGGAAGCCAGACGAACGGGGCACCAGACGACGACGATTCGTGCCTGGAAGGAGGAGTAGGAGAAAAAGTGGAGGGGTGAGAGATCGCACGAGGGATCGAGGAAGACAGAGGGATCGTCGTAGGACGGCGGGGTTGGGAAGGGACCGGCGTCGTGCAATCCGCTACTCGTACCCCGGGCAAGGGAACCGATCGTTACTGGGGAAAACTCGGCTGGCGGTGGAGGGGCCTTTTCATTTTCCGAGGGGGCGCCGCCGCCGCTGCCGAAAGGGAGGAAGGGAGTCGCGGGAACGAATGGAAGGCTAGAGGTGGAGGGAAAATTTCGCCGTTCTGCGTTCCGGATTGAGGGACGCGAGGAGAAAAAGAGAGAGAGAGAGAGAGAGAGAACGGACATCGCGCGATCGGGATCCGCGCTGTAGTATCAGCAGTATCGATCATTATATACCGTTGGCCCCTTCGCCCCCATCTCGCCGCCCCTAGTCAGACACGCGCGCTTGTCTCCCTCGGTCCATCGTCAACGTGTATAGGCCACGTCGACTCCATCAAGCCCCGTCGGGAGGGGCGTGGAAGGCTAGAGGTGGAGGGAAAATTTCGCCGTTCTGCGTTCCGGATTGAGGGACGCGAGGAGAAAAAGAGAGAGAGAGAGAGAGAGAACGGACATCTCGCGATCGGGATCCGCGCTGTAGTATCAGCAGTATCGATCATTATATACCGTTGGCCCCTTCGCCCCCATCTCGCCGCCCCTAGTCAGACACGCGCGCTTGTCTCCCTCGGTCCATCGTCAACGTGTATAGGCCACGTCGACTCCATCAAGCCCCGTCAACCTTGGACTCTGGTAACCGGCAAGCCAAGAGACGAGACGGCGCTGAGACGCGAATAACGAGAAGGGTGAGCGCGCGTTGCGCTAATGACATTTGCTTTATTAAATTATCACTTCCGCTGTCTCTGCGCACAGGTAATGATGACATGATACTTTCACTTTGAGTATAACGAAATTACTTTCAACCTCGAAATGTCACGACAATATTTTCAGGAGATAATATTTCAGAATACTCGTTAAATAAATCATAAGCATAATATGTGACGTGGTCATATATCCGTCTAATAAGGTTTTTGGAGTCTGATTTCGTCTTACGTCTATTTTTAAATATAAATGGCTGTAATAATACACGACAATACGATTATTTTGCAATATGATAAGAACATGTACGCTTTCCAATAAAATATTAGTAGAAAATAACTTCTTTACAACCTTCACTCCCATTTCTCGACTAACGGCGTGCTTTATGCGCGGCAGCTTGAAGGTCTTGCTTTTGATAACCGCTATCGCGAGTGTAAGGGAAGACGCTTTACAGCGATCTCCTGGGGATAAGGGAAAGTGAATAGAGAGATCGGTTTATGGAACTTGCCGTGGTTTACGAGTATCAGACGTGAACAAACTTGTCAGGAATTCAAGTCACTTAGATAATGCGTAAATACATTTATAAGAGTAGTTTAACGAACGCAAAAGAAAAATAAATCGTTCAATTATCTTATTCATATCTTATAGTATCTCTTTTTCATGTTGTATATTTTTCACCGCCGATTATATCACGAAACATCTCGAAAAGCATTGCGGGGAAAATGTCGAACGTGTATTACTTTTCAAAGAGTCATATTTAATTTATCAAAGTGACCTGTAACAGCACTAGAGCGCGTATTAAAGCAAAATGGAAGTTTATTAAATCGACTTATTTGTATGTTTGAGAGAGCTGTAATCGTTTCGATTTTGTGCAGCCAATTAGAATAGTCGTTTACCTTCGACCGAGATGAAAATATATCCTGTGCTGTCATGTATAAGCAATTTCCGGGGGAAAAAATCTCGTAAAAGAGACGTATCGTAAAGAAGCCAAGTTTACGCTGGCCGTAAAAAAAAAGCAAGAGATAGAAGGAAAGTGGTAGAAAAATAAATGAATGCGGCCACGAAACGTCGACTCCTTCAATATGATATAACTCGGGCGTACTTGAAGAACCGCCTTCCAGCAAATGCTTTCGCTAAAACGAATTCCTAGATTTTATAACGAGACTACTATATGCAAGATGGCTCGTTAATGAAAGTGTCGTCTCGTCGTCATCTCACAATCTACACACACGTGTTCCGTGGTACGTGTATGCGCGATATCAACTGCAATAATCACCGAAGGGACGATGATAATAATCAGACAATTTGCAAAATTCACCCAATTAAAACGTAATTATTATTATTTTTTTTTTTTATAATATTTTATCATGTGCGGTGAACTTACTTTAATATATAAGTTTCTCAAAATAAAGTTTAATTAAATCGGAGCTAAGATTGATTAAGTCAAAACGGCTTGAATGCCAAACTTACTTAAAGTTGAGAAAGTTGCGTTTGTTAGATGACTGTATTTTTCTTGTAGAAGACAAATTGCTAAAGTACCGCGTTTTGATGTCTGACAGAATACTGCATTTTTCAGTGAAGACAGAGAAGCGAGAGAGAGAGAGAGAGAGTGCGTGTTTCTCGCCAAAACAGTATTCGTGACAAGCGGCGAGATGTTCCCAACGAAATAAACGCACCATCGTCGGTGAAAAAAATTCCGATATTTTATATAGTCACACGTGAAAAAACAATTATTCGGCTGCCATCAATATCCGCCGTTCTTCACGGAGTAATTAATTACTTCGTTTCGCGACGATGCAACTCTTTTTACGCCATTGTCGGACATTTTTCGCGTTGCGAAAATTTCGACGCTC
>NW_021851188.1:229666-231164 GCF_003651465.1 Formica exsecta
GCTCTTCTGTTATACATGAAAGTGCACGAGCAATAAATAATACGCGGCCCACGTTGCAATCGTAAGAGTGACGAATGCCTTTTTTTTTTATTTCATGCGACAAATTTATTTGCTTGGCATTTTTCTCATCTTTTATGGATGTCACCTCTTGCAATTTTCTTTGTAAATTTCTTCCACAAGCGTCGAGTATGTTGATATTTATTATAGTCACTGTTGTGTTTGAATGCGCATATCGTCCACAACGCATGCATTACCCATAAAATAGCGACAATCCGGATTTCACAGGTGTAACTTTCAACCAAAAGTTATTTCGGAGTAAATAAATCTTGAATAAGAATTCGTTTTATTGCCATTCTGTAAAAATAAATCTCGCGAAAGAGAGATTCCTACAAAAATAAGTTTTGTCAGAGAATAATTTCTAGATGGAAACGAAAATAGTGATTGGAAAAAACTGCGTGTGCTCGATATTTCTCATCGAGGAAACCATTTTATTATTTTTACCTCTAAATTTTATCGATAATGTATACATATGTATTCAGAATTGTATTGCAATAAACTTTATGCAAATGTCTGATTTGATTACCATATTATGGGATTTCGAAATCGGCATAGAATTTATTCAAATTCATCAAAGAATATCGAAAATAAAACATATACGAGGAGTTTTATGTAACTATGTAAATGCTTACGCGATGGCAGTTTAGTTGATTAAATTGGCGTCGCGTGATTTCTTTCATAAATGTCGCATCAAAAATGTGAATTCATGCCAGTCATCTTTAGATTGAATTTTTCTACAGGCGAAATGGCTGTTGAATTTTCCACACGATGCGAATAAGCTGCGGTTGCACGAGATGTGCTTATGTAATGTACTTATCGGTCTCTTTGATCTTCGCACGACACGAAATTTCCACGTTAAAAATTCATGTATTCGAAAAAAGAAATTTTTCGATAGTCCTGAAGCGACCGATCAGAATTCGCTCTCGGACAAAAGTTTTATTACCAAAATTTTGTTTCGCCGCATCGTAGTGAGCTTCGCGTCGCGATTATCAAACATTTTATTAAACTTGTCAGCTGTGCGATATCCGATATTACGTTTTTCCAGAGGGAGCTGCGAAATATGAAATAAAAGTTGAAAATACAAGAAACGTAATTTTTCACCATACTGAGACACGTTGTTTTCAGTTAGGTAACATTACGAAACGCGTAAAAATTGGCTGTCATTTCTCCCGCCAAGAACATTAATACAAGGGCAACTAATCCCCTTAAACCAGACGCGATGTGCACGAACTTGAACAAAACATTTCGAACGTAGTTTCAAGAATTTTGAGCACGTTGCGCACGTGCGATTAAAGTTTTCATCTCGGTGAAAAGGTAGGGGCACGTTTCCTTAATGTGCATGCTGGAGGATGGAAATACTAAATAAATATCATTCTACACTCGCTGTAAAGCCAGGTACAACTGGGTTTATTAAGATTTCAGAAAACAGCTTTTTTCCTCC
>NW_021851188.1:231235-255868 GCF_003651465.1 Formica exsecta
TTCCCTACGTGACGTCAAAAACGCGCACGTGCCTTGGATCCGCGGCGAGCAGAAGCTTACGCACTGACGTAAATCGCGTTGAGAATAATTTAATTTAATATAGAATCTTAAGTGAATTCATACAATAAAAAGAAGATTAATGCATAAAATGTATAAAAGCATAAATTCATTTCACAATGGTAAATATATCATTTCTGAATCCTTAATATTTAGACAACCAACGCTTAAGTTATCCAGTTCTCATAAAATTGAAGAGTAACTGATATAAAAGGGCGATTTCGCGTTCAACTTGGATCTTCCAAGTTAAGATGTAAGATCTTTCGATTTTCAGCATGAATAACTCTGTCGCTTTTCACTGAATCGTCGCTATGGGAACTCGATACTAAAACCGTCGAGGAATCTATGGCTGAAAGGACATCCGGTGGGATACTCTATATAAGGGATTTTAGTCCGCCCATAGTTATAAAGCTGTATACGATATCACGGTGAATGTATTTTTGCGCGAGTCAATGACGCCTCTATACGCGCAGCCGATTTTCCCTGTCGTGCGCGCCGAGAATGCACCGAAATAGCGTCGCGACGCCACATGACGCGGATGAGATAGCGTGTATAGGCGACGCGTTTCATGTTTATTGCACCCACGCCGCCCGGCAGTCGCCTGTGAATGGTTATTCGTGTCGCGGATGAATGAATCGTTCGATCATCAGGTGTCCTGATGTGTGATACCACGATGTTTGCGCGAAGACTTGAAGTGTATCATCGGGACTTGTCTATCTATTAAATCTCTCCTGGCTCGCTTGTTATATTTTTATGGATCGAACGATCGGAAAAATTTTTCGAAATTAAGAGGTCTTCCTAGTTTGACGTTCTGAAAATAAAAACGATTTTCGGGAATTTTTTTGAAGAAAAGTATAAAACATATTAATTCTAAACTTTGCACATTTATTAAATAATATTTCAAGTATGTCCTGAATTTTTTTCAAACAAAAATATTTGTTTCAGAGTTGTAGTAGTCCAACCAGAGTGTCTAAAAAAAAATATTGTTGTTCGTGGCGAACATGATTCTAGCTGTTATAGTCATCTGAAATAAAAAAAACCAAAAAGATTCTAAATCTGTATGAGTGTGGTTATCGTATAAACTAGAATTAAATCGATATTTGAATAAAATCAATTTTTTGGTGAAAAATGAAATTTTTTTTGAGACGCTGCCATTTTTTATTTTTTAATTTTTTTCTAGTTTACACGATAGCCACACTCATACAGATTAAGTATCTTTTTGATTTTAGTATTTCAAATGACTAAGACTGGAATCATGTTCGCCACAAACAATTTTTTTTTTTTAGACACCCTGGATGAACTAATATAACTCCGAAACAAACAAATATTTCTGTTTGAAAAAAATTCAGGATATATTTGAAATGTTATTTAATAAACGTGCAAAATTTAGAATTAATATGTTCCATACTTTTCTTTAAAAAAAAAATAATCCTCAAAATCGCCTTATTTTTTAAATGTCAAACTAGGAAAACCCCTTAAACTTAAACATATGCGAGAGAAACAGAAACTATATATATAAAAAATAAAATAAAATAAATAATAAATTCTCATCATTTTCTTACTTATTAGGTGCAATAAAGTTTTGTAAATTTTTTAAATTGACGAAAAAGCTTTGTATGTCGGCGAATCGAAAATCATTCGGACGAAAAAATTTGGAGAGACGTGCCTTTCACGCGGTCGAAATTCGGTTAAGGTCGATCACAACTACATACATCTCGTTTAACTGTTCCATGATTCCGCCCTTCTAAGCTTTGATGTCCAACAAACGCTGTCTATTCCACGAGCTGTCTCTCATCGGCGGCTACCTTTCCCTCGAAACTCGGTCAAGGTCGACATTGGCAAAACTTTGCATTCATAAGCCTTTGTGAAACGCGATGTCAACGATATTTTGCCCGCGTGCAATCTTTTTTTCCCCTCTTTTTCGAAAAACGGAAACGCGCCCCTTTTTAATGGACAATATCTGCTGCATGAAATACCTGAAAATGTGCTGTCTCACGACTTAAAAGAAACGATCTCTTTACAATCTTCAAGTACTTAAGTCCTTTGAAAACGTGTCTTGTTTTTCTAAGACCGTTTTTCCTCGGAAAGATATTGTCACCAACCTCGCATTATCATTACAATGAAGCTAAAAACTTCATTAAATCTACACAATTGCGTTTCGTAGCAAATTGCAATTACATAGAAGCACGATAATCGTCGAACAGTTTAAGCGAAAATAATTAAATAATTCCACCCATCTCACACATATAAATATCAATGTGTAAACGCATTTAGCGATGTCAACGCGGGAAAAGTTACAAACGCATTGCACGAGGATGCCATTTCGTCGTGAATTGTTTAACTGAATCATATAATTGCGTAGAATAGTCGTTGATTACGTTTCTCCTAGAAAGGTAGACGCGCGGCAGCTAATTGGAGATGGCGTAATTAAACGCGTACGATTTATTAACACGGGACGACACGCGCTAAAGAGCGATTTTACTCCACTGCGATTTTGTCCGACTGACCGACTGATAGAACAACACGACGTTCGATTGAAGTTGTTCAAATATGTCGCTCTAATTGAATCTCTCCGATTGTGTGTAAGCATTTATTTAATTTCCAAACAAGTTGGCTTTTCTTCACGCTCTTCGCGCCAACACAAACGAACGCGTGGACGCTATGTAAACGTATCTAAACGCAATGTTATCAATTCGATAATATCTGTCCTGCATATGCAATCAGTTTCGGGAGTTTGAATTGCAATGCACGATTAAACTCGGCGATAATGAGCCACTGTGGAGCTCTAAACAATAAATATATTGGTTTAATAATTCTAACTTAATTATCTTCAAAGTTTATTATAATCGATAATATATTTATTACATAACCGTATTAAAACTAAAAAGTAAGAAAAGAATATTATTTTATTTTTTATAATTTTTAAAAAGTAAACCGTATTTTTTCTACAAAGAATTTTTTTTCCTTTTTTTAACGCAAAGTGAAACGTCCATATAATTGCATTAAAGATTATAAAAAGATCGTGCTCCGAAATGTAATATAACCCAGTTTTTAAATTAAAATCTAATCAAACAAAAGAGATTACGGGTCAGGGCGGGAAGAGGAGAAGAATCGAATGGTACGTATTATATTCAAATTTAAACTTCCGAAAACCGAATACGTTTTATCCGATTTTACTTCGATGATAACAGGGAAAAAAATATCGGGACCGAGATTGCCCGCCCCAATCAATAGCTGTGCGGTATCCAAACGTCTCTATATCGCGTCATTTCTCTGATCTTTCCAGTTTCCTTCAGTGTTTCAATACATATTTATTCGCCAGGGNNNNATCTCTAGTTATGTACAAATATACCTGCGGAAGCTTTGATCGATCGACTATCGTCTCATTAATCCCTCTTTGGAATCGATGAAACGACAGGCTCACTTAAATTTTTTTTCCATACCAATCGCTTGATGAAAAAGTAATGCCAATTTCGCGTATTGATGCTGAAGTTACTTTTGCGATTGGATATATTAAATTGCCTTTTCTTTTCTCTTTATCTCTCTCAAAAGATGAAAATATATCACGACAGATTATATATACACATTGCATGTGCTATAATAATATTGAAATAATTATTATTATGAGGTAACTTGGAGTCTAATTTAATCTTCCACGAGTGCACTTAAGTTTGAAATAATAGTTTACTTTATATAAATAGAGGTTTTTAATTTTTCTCATTCTCTCTTGATTGTGCAAAAGATATTTTAAAGTTAATCGACATTATTTTAATTTCGTTTTAATTTTATATTTTATTCTTTTATTTCTATCCGCCAACAGAATATTAACGTGCGCTTACATTATCATTTTAATGTTAAAAGTTATAAAATCAGAATTTATATATCAACAGAAATTATAGATCTCTCCGCAATCGCGTTACATTGAATATAAAATGACGTGGAAATATTTGTCTTTCGTTATTACAAGTTGCTTACTGCCGTTTACTTTCTTCGACGAAGCAGGAAATATTGCAAAGAAATTGTATTTGTGAAACCTTGACATTCTTTTAATTTCTCATCGATCTTCCGTACCGTCTTTGCTCCACTGCACTTTCTCGCGAGAGTGCATCGCCGGTCTCAGCTGTGCGGGACGTATAAAAATTCAGTGGAGAAGTTCCAATCGTGTGTCTCGCGCAGTTGCCCTCTCTCTCCTTCTCTTTTTCTCCGATACGTGAGCTAATACCAGAAGTATACGTCTTGATAGAAAGTTTCGCTAAACGTACTAAAGCGTGGGCGGACACGTGAGGTATCAAATCGACATCGAATGAAATAAAGCAATTATTTTACAATCTAGAAAAAAGAAAATGTGGTTTGGAGGAAGTGCAATCCGCGAGAAAATGCATCACTTGAGTAATTGATTTATCAAGTTCGTTCACGCGCTTCGTGTAAACAAGAAGTTTTCCACGTTTCACGAGACGCACGTGTTAATAACATTGTTTACGATAACGCAATACAAACGCAGTAACTAATTTAGAAAATAAATTATATTCGCATATAGTTTAAGCTTTTAAAGAATAATAATCAACGACATTATTTATTAATTTTTAACTGTTATAATAATAATGAAATGTTTTCGGAAATATTAAAATAATATAAAAAATATATGATGTAATAAATAAAAAATTATATCAAATATCTTGATAAATAATAATGGAGCAATTTCATAAAAGTAGAGTTTTTTAAAAGTTTTTTAAAAGAGGAACTTCGATTGGACGTGCTACATTGAAAAGAATGCGCGTGTAATACAGAAAAAAATATATATCTTGCTTAAAAAAAATTTATCTTAAAAAAAGAAAGGCAAATATTCATGACTTTACAGTTGCAATCACTGGGAAGAAGTTTGAATGTCTCTTTAACGTAAACATCTTGTGAGAGAAATCTTATAAGAAATTTAATGCAGAAAGTTTTTTATTTAAGAAACATACCTCGACCTTTTTCTACCATAATCGCACTTTTGATCGATTACTCTGTGCTTGAACTGAAACTAACGTGACATTCTCTAGGAAATATAAAAGACAGAAACAAACTCCCAGCTGCCAATAACAAAATCCAGAAACATACCATATGTCGATGATAATTAATTTTGAAATTGATAGAACACTAGAGTACGTTCCTCCAGTAATCCAAAATAGATTATTTTCTTAAGATTCGAAAGTGGAAAAATTCGAGAAAGACGTAAATATTTAGATATATATTCAAAGATACAAAAATGAACGTGAATATTTGTTCGATCTCTCATTTTAATACGAACATTTTATTAATGAAATAGGTCATTAAAAATAATTTGCATCGTAAAATTCTAAATGAGAAAGCAAAATGGTTTCGCGACAATTTGCATGTGCTTTAATGCTTCGACTTGCGCCATCTTGCTGAGTAATCCCGATGTAACGCCCGAGGGAGTGAGAGAAAAGTTTCAAGGACTATAAAGGCCACAGGGAGATTTGGGGGGACCCGCAGTTCTTCCCGTTTCCCTCCATTGCCCCCGGCACTCCCAACTTATGGAAATAAATTGATGGCGGGTAGCAAAGTTATGTCGGGCTATCAGCAGCTTGCAAAATGAGAGATAAGAGGCTACCACATCATACTTTGCGAAAAAGCAGGACAAAGGTGGCAACGCGAGAATTCGGTCAATGATAATCATCAGTCAGCTTAACGATGTTATCTTATTCCCTCTTGGACTATTTTTCCTTCTTTAAAAAAAAAAAAAAACTTCTTATCAAACGTGATGAAAGAACAAAAAATAAAAATGCTATTAAACTAAATAAAGCCGATGTTTAAGAAAAATAAATGTAAAAAAATGTATTATAAAAATATATTTTTTCTTATAAATTAAATATTCATTAATTTTAAAATTGTGTGAAGGAGAAAACTGAGTGGCTAGTTTCTTGATTAATTTATCTCTACCTCTGGGTTATAGAAATTAATTATCTGTCAGATATGACACTAGTAGTTTATTAAAACTGAAACTGAGACTTTAGGTATCAGATGAAGGGAGTAAAAAGAAACAAAGCTGTTCTAAAAATTTATCAAGAATTAATTATCATTTTCATCCATTTCTATCATATCATCTAGAAAGAGAGAGATATTAATCTGCGGTATTTTAAGTTCTTATACATATATTATTCTGTGTTTCGCGAGTGTGTTGCTGTGATACTTTACGAATTTCGCGCTCATATCTACTAAATCAAAACCTGTTTTTCATTCATTCGTTAGACAAATTAATATACATTAAATGATTACGATATTTGAGCTTTTGGAAAATGGTAAAGTATTTAATAACAGAAAATCGCAAAGATAATTTCTAAAAATTCTGTAGGAGCTGTTAAAATTCTGAATTCTCGGACAAACCGCTGCTGATTACAATCCTTTCAAAAACGACCATTGCAATGACGTGAAACGTGACCGAGCAACTGTAAACGAACGCCGCAAACTCTCGGTACTTCTGTTAAAAAAAAAAAAAAAAAAAAAAAAAAAAAAAAAGATAAAAAAAGGAGGATGTAAACATTGGCGTGGCAGTGCCGCGAATTTTCCCGAAGATCAAGACCTTGACCTCCCTTCGGTTCCTACATCGTCGTCGGTATGTTTCGCGGGATCCCTTGCATCGATTTCGGCAGATGAAACTCCACCCAGTCTCTTTCGAACGCCCACTGGGAACAAGCTGACAAGAGAAGAGCAAACTAGGGATAACCATGATCGAATGTCTACTTGCAATTTTCAATCAAGCGGAATTCTTTTATCAAGCTATGCGTCCACGTGTACTGCAATAACGTCAATACTACCACGAATCTGATAATAAAACACAGATAGAACCTCGCGTGAAATTGTACCTACGATATTAATCTGAAATTAGAACAATCAATTTTGTTCGGAAATGAAAAAGATATCTGTGTATGTGTTGTGCGGAAATAAAATTTTCTTTCTTCTATGTATAAAGAGACATATCCTGTTCTATTTTCAAGGCATTATAATATAATAAAAATTTATATTATTTCTTTTTATAATATTATTTTAGCATTTACACATGTGTATGTTTAATATATTACTTTTTTAAATACTAGAAAATTAAATTTAGTCTTGATGTATTATTTTTATATCAATTCCTGTATTTTAAATGTGGCGTCGGGAACGAATGCATCAATCCCGTCAATGAAAGACTCGATCCGTGCCAGGGATACCGCGACGGAAGTATCAATAGCAACATCGGGGGGAGACGGGGAGTTTCGTTTAGGATTCATGCTCCAATTCATAACTATCTATGCTTCGTCTCGCGTTGGCCTATTGAATCGTAGATTGAAATCGGTTCGTATGTATAGATCGATGATATTGTGGCGCGTCCACGTCCGGCAATTTTGTGGTCGAAATTCGGTTAATAAAATACATCGGTACGTTCTTCACTGTCGAGAGCTATTCCCAAATGATGGAGAATCATCGCTGTCGCTGTTCATCTCGCCAGCACGAATATTCGAAACAATTAGTGAACACGTAAATATACTAAGATACGCGATGGAAGGTGAAACAATCGCGATAAAATGCGATCATCAAAATCTTCAAATTCGCACTCTTTTAAATTTTAAATTATTAATTTTAATTATTAATTTTTATGTAATTTTCTTTATAAAGGAAGAAACAAACACAAATACTAGTATGATTTACGGGCCAAGAAAGATTGATTTTGTATCGCCGATTATTAAAAATTAAATCAAATTTTCTTTGATGTTACGAGAGCCAGCCTCAGTGAACGATCTAACGTACATGATCTTATTTACGTTTGTAAGCAGCCTTCGGGTAGGAATCGTATGTAGTTTGCATGCAGCCATCGATTTATTCCGAGCCTTGCTCCATGCAATCCTCGGTGTTAGGCTCTTTCCGGTTACATCTCATTTTCCTTACTCCTCTACTCTCGTTCCTCTAACACGTACGATCCCGGCATATGTACGCAAACAGAGAAGGCATCGAAACGTACAAGGAGTGTCTCAAAAAATTCATAAAGGACGCGCGAATCCGCAAAAAGACCTACATTTTCAATCGGGCTCGAAGGTAGGCAGAAGGTGTATTATTAATCGCGATTTCCGATAACGAAAACTTACCGCGAAAAAATTTCAGGAACAGAAACAAGCGCCATGTGTCTACTTTCGATAAATTCTGAGACACCCTATACGCAGATGCTATACGGGAAATACGTGATAGCCATCGAAATCCGGAATTGATTGAATTGCTTTTTCAACGTATAATCAAAATATGAATAATTGATAAATCAAATATTCCTCCGTCGAAGAATATTATATATCTAAAGATTATAATAATCTCATATTTTTTTGACATTTATCATATTTTAACAATTTTGACATTTGTACTCACCGCGTGGAAATTTTCCGCAATGCATGAAATTTAATATCAATTTCCACTGAAATTCCCCAAAACTATTAAATGCTCTTTAAATAATTAAACGAGATGCGCGGTTAAAATGTTTTGTTGTCGGCCAAGTTATCATCTTCCGAATCTACCGTTTAGCAAAGTTATTACCAAAGTTATAAGTTCGCGTTATCTTCACTAAGTAGGCAACGGTGGGTCGGTATTTCGCCGATACAAGAATTTGCGCAGGAAAATTTTCTCAAAAATCACCGAGTATAGAATGCCATTGTTTTCTTACCGCGAAGCGAAAACTTTCGACAATTCATCAAAAATCGGATGGAAAAATAATGAGAGGAAATGCGAAATGCGAGAACTGATAGCTTTTCGCACTTTTTGTTATTGACGAACAGCTATTACTTGGGAAATATCGTTGCCATTGAACAATGCCCATGCCTTTTACAGAGATATTAGGGAAAATTATCGCGTAGCCAAATTGGAATAAACCAGCATTCAATCCTCTCGTTCGATTCGCGAATTACATTCACATTCTTACGGGAATTCAGAAATAGTTCCACCATATAATACGAGCCGCGCACGCGTTAATTCGAGTATAAATAATCCGTCCAAATTAAATCTCGATTAGAAGCGAATCGCGCCCGTCGAGAGTTGGTTGTTTATAAATGAGGGGATGAGATTCGCTTTAAAAAGACGCTCGCGAAACGCGAATGTCACGAGCTATTAATTCCACGCATTAAGCATTAAGCAAAATAAATGATTTTGCGCTGAAACGTTTCCTCCCGCGCATTCGAGAAATAAAAAATAATATTAAATTTACGTTTGCGAGGCGCAAACATACCGGCGCGTCGGTCTACTACGGTTCATGCACGCGCGTGTTCGAATTATTAATTCAATCATAATCCCTTCCTAGCAATGGGCGTCGAGCATTACGATACAATTCTTCTCGAGCGCGGCGACGTAATGCAATTATCTCAGCGCGGTCTTAATTGATTTTCGCGTTAGAAAGACCGCCGGCATTCCGTATTCGCAGAACGTATCAGTTCCTTTGAACCGAAGCGGTAAATTCAATTCTTCTTTTTTACAACACTCGTGCGAGTAGAAAGAGATTGTTTTAAACATATAACGTCTCTCTTTTTCTCCGCTCTCGAATTTAAAAAGTTTGTTTCTAAAGCAACCCGACTAATACCAATGGGTTATTCTTCCATCGCGGCTTTGTTATAATGCAAATGTAAAAATGCTCGTGGTAATGAAAAATTACCAATTTTTCCAATTACCAAGTTTCTACGGTATAACGAGAATTCGCGCAAAAATATTTGTCGGCGTTCTTGTGATATTATTTCAAGCACTCCGCGACTCGTCCCAATCCCGGCGTCCTCCTGTCCGTTTTCCCTGACATAAGAGCGCCTGCACTCCACCTCTTCGAGCCCTTTTACGAACAAAGTGCCCGTGTATGCGAGGATGTCCCGCAACTCCCCCGAACACGGCGGCTAAAATGGACGATTATCCGCAGCCGCCAAGAACACGCTCGAGCCGAGATAAGGCAATTTTAGGACAACGGGACCGGGATTACAGGAAGAATAGCAAATCGCATAGAGCCTCAAATATGCTTGTATTACTCGCGTAACGATAGCAATCCCTTTTTACGCGACTTTTGTCGTCGGTGCCCCGCGGGAGCGACGCGGGATTGAAGAATAAATTTCAGATATAAACGACGATTCGCGCGATCGATACAGCGCCGATGGGCAAATGTTTACGAGCGCCAGTAGGGTATTTTTCCGTGTGGACTTGGCTTGATTCACGAGCGAGCTCCTCCTCGAATAGATATGTGTGAATTGTATAGGCTCGAAACCCCACCGGATCGATAAAGATTGCTTCCCTCATCTTTTTTTTATAAAGAAAAGTCCCTTTCCCATTTTCTCCCGTAGCGGCCTGTTGCAATCTGGCTGGATCAATGTGTTCCTAATCGTAAATTATACCGAACGGAAGAGTGTAATGCTTAATTGGCGAATGCGGCTTTCATTATTCAGAGCGTGAAGTGTCAAATATTGTAACGGATGCCGGTTCAGCCAGCATGAACGGAGCTGAGTTGCTAAATCACCGCAGATATTACGTAAATAACACTCGAGCGCAGGAAATAATACCTATTCAGTCGCGTTAAGCATAATGTGCGACTCTCCGAATAATTTTCTCTATTCTCGCGTGCACCATAGTATGAAGATAAAGTGTATATGTGTCATCATCGATATACATATATCTCGTCTGTACTATATTTTCCGCAATAATGCAGTGCCTTAGTTGGCGTTAAGCCACGCCCGCGTTCAACATAGTTCCCGAATTGCCTGCTCTATGCATCGCTCGATATACATTAATGGACATGGCAATCACAAAGTAGCGTTTCTGAAAAATCGCAATCTGAGATCTTACCGTGAAGAGCGGCTTCATTGAGAAAAGTGTGACGAGCGATGACTTTGCTTAAAAGTATTTTATTTTTATTCACAGATAAAATGTTAAAAAAACATGTATATTTTACACAGGATGCAGTATGTCATTTAAAAAAATTACTAAGAAAAATAAAATTGCTAATAATCTTTATTGCATGTCGGGAAAATAAAATATTATTTTGTTAAAAGGGGGTAATATATTTATGTCACTTACGTTTTCTGGATGTGCACTGATGCGATTTTTCCCGTAAATGTGCGTAAACATTCCAAAATCTCGTGTCAAACACGTAATACACTTACCTAAAACAGAAAAATAAAAAAATGGTTATTATGGCGTCACTATACACACACAATGACAATAACCAATAGCAGTTGTTGTATAATAATGAGGTTATACGATTTAACAAGGGGCACGTGGAATATGAAATCGATTTTCGAGTGTACTCTCAATTTTTCGCCTCTCTAAATTCTCCGGGAAAAATGCACTCGTATAGAATGTGCATGACTATTACATAATGCAACGAAGCTTCATGATGCGAGAGGATACAACAGACATTCAGTTTTCAATTTCATATCGCATTTTCATTTCCTCTACATTTTCAATAGTAATATGAGAAAGGAAAATGTTGCGTAATCATTCCAGGCGATGTGATCTCCTGAAAATTGTATGCTAACATCACAAGTCTTGTTTGCTTTCTTTACGTTTTTTGTTTTTATTTCTCATGACATAAATTCACGATGTATAACCATAAAAAGGCGTAACAAAGCTTTTTATAAACACGACGGAAATACAGCATTTCTTAAAATAAAGTAAAATCAAAGAGCACGAGCGAATTAAAATACAAAAAGGATTTATTTAGTTAAAAATGATAACATATGTCGAAAGATAAAAAAGCGATGAGAGCACGAAGATGATTTGTAAAGCAAAAGAAGATCCTCTTCCCGCGAATTTCGTGACAACGTCAGTTATGCGACCATGCATCCCAAAAATTTTCAAGCCTGGAAAATAACCGGTCGATATCTTCGTCTTTTGTTGTTCGCGAGAAGAGAGTCGACGCACATCTGCTTTAGTTGCGCATTCATTGAATTCTAGTGATTAAATACCTCTCTTTCAACTTGAAAGAAATTCCGTCTTCGCCGTAAGAAAATAATCTTTAAAATGCTTTAGCTAACGTATCATTCCTCAATCGCGGAATTTCTCCTTTGATGTATGCAAGAAAGCGAGGCTAACCAAACAGATTATATTTTTTACGCAAAATATAAGGATTGAAAAAGATTTCTCTTCTTGCCACGACAGATCGTTTTACGTAACTTTTAAATAAATAACTTTTACATAAAACATTTTATGCGAAATATTAAACCTCAAAAAACGACATACAAATATTACAACTCAATAATTCTCATGCAAAAATACGTGCTAAGTATTTCCATTTGCGAAACTATTTGAAGGAATAATTATTGTCTATAGCTATTGGATCGTCTACCACTTAGCCATTAAATCGTTGGCGATTGCTTGCTTCCGCTGTGTCTCCTGCTGCCTGAACTGTATCTGGCCGCTACTACTAGAAAGTGGCTTTCGAGTTCGACGAGCCCAATTAATTACAATTCAAGTAGATAGCAAACGAGTTTAAGTTACACAAGTAACACAAATTACTGCAGTCGTTGATACAAGAAAATAACAATTTATTCTAATAAAACAACTTATCTATTGTTTAATTCAATGCGAAATTAAATAT
Source organism: Formica exsecta (assembly GCF_003651465.1). Taxonomy (NCBI): domain Eukaryota; kingdom Metazoa; phylum Arthropoda; class Insecta; order Hymenoptera; family Formicidae; genus Formica; species Formica exsecta. Next base: position 243,879 of record NW_021851188.1, read on the forward strand.
GACGTGTAAGTGTTTCTTTTTTGTCTGCGTTATATTAAATAAATCATTTATATTTTATTATATATAGAGACCTCATTAAAATTTTATTCTAAAAAGTAGAATTTGTTTAATTATATAAAGATGTTTGTTTAATTAAAAAATATAATATATTTGTATACATAAAAAAAAATATCGGCTAAATTTTTCTTTAGATAAATAATTTTTTCACGAAAAAAATTTACAACTTAAAAACAATCATTCCTAATTAATTGCAGAGAATCTTTACGAAAGCGTACACAATGGGGGGGTGAGAAAACGACACGAACGATCAAGAAAAAAAATTTGGCATCCATTATTAATGTCTTAAGACTTAGACCAGGAAGCGAGAACAACGTCGGTGTCACGGGATTTTCTCTCATCGCCGCGGGGATGCCCCCGATTTTCCCGAAACCCCCCTCGAGGCGCGAATCCGATCGTTTCTCCGCGTATCACGCTGTCACGCCCCCCGCGCTCTGAAAGCACCCACTCGTGAAAGTTCTCCCAAGCGTTTTATTCCTCCGGAATCGCTGACGGGCAAGGACGAGAAGGAAGGAGCGGAAGTGTCGTTTCGTCCCACAGAAATACTTCCTTCTTCGGCGCGGAGTTACGACGGTCACGTCCCAGAAAGCTCTCTCCTTTCCTCTGCCCTCCCTTCCTCCTCCAGAACCTACGGTTGGACCATCACGCCACCCACGCCTCTCCCAAGGTTAATCTAATACAAAAGCGACAAGATCTTGTCTCGAGATTCTCCCGCGTATTGTCTTTCTCCTTCCCTCTGTCTGTCTGTCTGTCTGTCTCTCTCTCTTTCCTTTCCTTTGCTCGTCCCAACGACGGTGTTCAAGAATGCCAAAACCACTCACGACCTACTCGCGGAGTTACCATCTCGGTTGCAGTTTCACCGCCACTGAGATATGTCCTTACTTATTCTCCTCCCGTACATACGTCGCGAGATATATTGCGGGTATTCATCGCGTTCAGCGCAAAAATTACGCTGTTACGCCCACTCGCGAGAAGGAACTCTTACATTAATGTTTGCAAGAATAGAATCTTCCGGAAGGCGCATCCGAGATTGTTGTAGACGCAAAACGCGCGTTTTGTAAGAGATAAACATATGGACAAGATGGTTTTATGCATCAAATTATTCTCCTTTTTATCGTACAAGCTCTCAAAACATCTTCTTAATCACAAGAATTTTCAGCGCGATATAATTCCTTAGAAATATTATATTTATTTAATATTACGGTAAATATCTGGAAAAGAGGCAAGCTCTAATGCTTTGGATTTTCTTGCGGGTAATCTTCCACATATATCATTCTTACTCTTCCTTCCAGTCTCACGTTACAACCACATCTGCTATATGTCTACCATGAAATCGTTTAACCTTGGAAGCTAGCCCCGTGCCCTTCGGATAAGACTAGCATGCGAGATCACGCGAAATTCATTTTAAGCCAATTTTACGAAGATTTCCAACAAACGGTGGTAACGCAGAGATTACTTCGTAGTTTAAGTAACGGAAATTCGAATGATGATGAAACAGATAAGTAAATGGATTTTGGTTGGCTCGTGACACGCGAACGTCGCTTCTATCCAAAACTAGTCGGTGCAGCGACTGTGAAATTAGTTATCAGAAGAGTAGATTTCCAATTACAGTGGGGTAGATTTCCAATTTCCCGCAAGTTAATAAAAAGTTTATACTATTAATTGTAGTAATCGTCAATTCTCTTGGAGATGCGAACATTGTTATGTGCTCGTTTCTCTCCCACAAATCCTTTGCTAAATTATTCGGAGCCTTCGTACGAACTCACATACAAGGATTATACGTGTTCCGTATCTCAGGATTGGCACGAGACCTAGTTCGTGTTCAAGCGCTATCCGAACCAATATTATGTATATATGCTTTCCGCTACCATTCGCCCCAGGCAAATTTGTGAAAGTTCACACCCAGATGTCTAGGGAGATTCCAAATGCTAAATGCCATGCCGATTAAACGCGACAGAGCTTGCACGATGCGACTTGCCGTATAATTAATCAACACCGCATTTTCACGCGTGCTTCAAAGATAAAAATTTAAAAAAAAAAATTTTAAGAGAAATAAAAATACTATCGCGAGTATTAAAGAGGATAGCTTTAAATATTCCACCGCGATACAATCCTACCACAGCTTCAAACAACTCGCTCGCACGAGCGGCTAACAAAGGAGCGAAATATAGCCGGACAACTCAATAACCTTCCTAACTTTTCCTAAATGTAAACGTTACAAACGCCATTCGGGGAGATTAATGTCGGGGGTAGGTCGGTACCGCCTTCAGTATCCCTCTCGCGGACACTAAGGGGGGGGGGGATGAACGAGAATCGGTATTAAGTTAGACTGAGTTACCGAGTCTGCAGAGTGCGCTCTGTATAAATATCACCCCCGTTTTGCGGAGTGCAACGTGCAACTGTGCGTGATCCGTGACGATGCAGGGGCAAAAGGGGAGAGGTGTGTGCGCGCACGCACACACATATATAAAATACCTATATATACAGATAATGCACGGTCACATTGCAATTTCACGCACGCTGTCCATTGCACGGACGTGATAATCGGAAAGCATTTCGCCATCTGTGAAAAGGCACCCTTCCTCAATTTTCCCCCTGCTCGCCACCCCTATCACTTTACCCATCCCCCCTCTCCACCCTCGTTCCATCGATGCGCGAAATCGCGCGAAAGTCAACCGAGAGGTGTGTACGCGCTGCGTCGGGGCGAGATAAACTTTGGAATGAAGTATTATACGCTCGGCGAGTTTGCGAGTATCGTTCCGAGAGAGAAAATTACGGCCCTGCCCGCGAGATTTCTCGAATTATGAGAGCGCAATGCGGCACGTCGGTCGATTCGGCTCATTTCGCTATTATACCGTCGGAGAATTGTCGGAAATAATTGAATGACTTATTAATTATCAGACGAAAACAAAGAAACTGTTCTCCGATACTTGACGGTGAATTATTAGGGAAGATAAGCGTTCAAAAGCATTTTTCAAACAGTATTGTTGTTCCTAAAAAGTATATAGACATAAAACATAAAAATTTTTTTTAATTAAGCACATATAAATGATGATCGATTGAAAAATAATGCAATTAAAAAGATGAAGCGTGTGATTGTATCACAAATATTACAATAACGTCGGCAGATTGTTCAGACGCAGAGACGCAAGAGATTACATTTCCAGAAGCAATAGAGAGATATTAATGGCAATTAGTAATTGATATTAAGCTCTGCGGATTGTGGTCTGGCAGGCTCTCGTAACCCATTTACCCGACAGCGCATATGGCGCGCTTGAGAATCTATTAACACACATCCCCTGATCATGTAACGTCCGCAATTTTTCCCAATTTCAGCGAGAAAATATTTTATTTAAAAAATTCGACGTCAAAAAAGAAAGAGAGTGGAATAATTCAAACGCTGCGATTTCGCAATAAATCTCTCATGCGGATGCTCTTGCACAACGACATACATTTCAATCTATTCGCGTCACTGATATTCTTATACGGCGACTAAAAAAAAAAAAAAATCGTTTTATTATCAATATCGCTTCAATATACGATTTGATATTTTTAATCGTGCATGGCACATGTGATTGTTCGCTATTTCTTTTATCCTCTCAAAGCAATGCACATATCTCTATTTCCTTGCGAATTTTTATACATTTAGCGATATAGTCTTCCTTTTTTTAAAAAAATAGATGATATAATTTTTGCAGACGCGATACACAAAAGAAATGCCATGAAAAGTATTCACGAAAAAATTAGATGTGGCTTTATTTTTTGCGACAATATGAGCTATTTATCTGTCCGGAAATATAATATTTTTTTTTATTGCTGATGTTTGAACGAAATCTTTTTAGCAGAAATATACATAGCTCGTTCTCATTACTGTCTTGTCTTTCTCCAACCTTCATTCTCCTTATCTAATTAATGTGTTTACGTGGAACTCCCCCGTAATTAGCTACATGGGAAAACTATTCTTATAACGAAAAGAATGCACTGCCCCTTCGGTATCGTTTTCATCCTCGGGCGATGTTCAATTAATCGCGACTATATTATATATATACGAGTGAAGCGAGGGGGGGATTTAAGGCGGGAGGAGGCACGAACCAAGCATCCATCTCTTCCGTGGCAGCGGCACTGTCGTGTCTGTGTAGGGCGTTTACACACTTCCTCAGCCCGACAAATAATTGTTAGAAAACAACATTTGCGGGTCTGAAAAAATATGCGAGGTACAAGTGGCTGAATCGGGAATCGAACCCGAGTCTTTCGCTTTCCGCTCAATGGATGCAGTGCCGATTGTCACGGAGAGACGAAATCCCCAGCACGTCTCCAGAGCGGTCCAATCATATTAAACGATTGAAAATTGGCCCCCGTAGCCGCTCAGCGATGAGTCTTGACTCACCACCAGTATGAATGGAAGCCTCCTCGAGTAGTCCATCCTAAACCACTACGCCTAAGCAGCCCCCTCTTCTGCTCCCAATTAATAATACGATCTTCCACCGTCACCACGTGGTGGATCTAGTGGACAGATGGACGTTTAGATATATATATCTAAACGAGAGTTTCGCTAGTGGTATTCGATGACGGCACATTCGCAACGTATTGTTTGATATTCGACGTCAATCAATGATCGCGAGAATAATTATGGCCTTTCCTACGCAATATCAAGCGTATCAGTGCACAGAGTAGCTCTTTGAATAATTACCTCTAATTAAGCAGCGTACTATTCATGAAATACACTACGTATTTATAGCTATCCATGCGCAATTTTCTCATAAAAAATTTGTTTGCGTAATAAAAATTTTCTATTCACAGAGTGAAGTTTTGATTTTACTCTAAAATCAATTTATATCAAATTTAATAATCGCTATTAGATAAAGCACTTCTTTAATAATATTGTAAATTAAGTTTTTATTTAAATTTGCAATAATAAACATTAATAAAGGCGCAGAGACTTTTTTATATTCACGAGTTATGTAATCTCGATGTCTTGATAATTATCTCGATAATTATATAATAGTCGTATATCATTCGCATAATTAATATATATAATGCTCGTATATATTTTACATAATACTCGTTAATTATAAATTCTCCGAATTAATTGGAAATTAAATCTTGAAATTCAGAGTCCGACGATCTCAAGTGTGTTTGAATCCGAAATTAGCTTCGTTCTTGGTGTTTATAATACGTCCCAAATTTTCCATATTAAATGTCATTATGAGAGCAAGAGAGAGAAAAGCGGAGATGATGCAGGATGAGTGCATGTGAACGTTTATACAAAGGAATTCAAATCAAGGTATAACTCCGATTCTCTCTCAAAAAGACCGGTTGTCTCGCTTTTGATTTCTGTCCTTTCTGTCCCTTCCGAGGCGTGAAAATTTTGCATTTATATTCAGTCGACAAAAGGAACGAGGGTTTGAGCGTTGATACCTCGTCGCGCTCACAAGCATCTATTCCAGAAATTATCTTTGATGTGCAAGCTTAGGGACAAAACTCCTTTTCCCTGTTTTTCTTGAGAAACAGTCAAATAAAGAAAGATTTTAACAGATAAACCAGTAATCAACTAAAATAAAAATTATAATATAAAATTTGGTCATATTCGGATATTAAGGTAAAAAGCATTGACACAAAAATTATAATAGAAGTAATTTAGAATAAAAATTATTTTTAAAAATCTGAGTCAAAGTCAGTAGATATTTTCCTCAGTCTACTTCTTTTGCTACACATGAATGGGAAGCGTAGATAGTTGAACAAGAGCTCAAACGCAAGAAAGAAATGCCGCCGAAGAATTCCTTAACAAAACACGACTTATTTCGGTACTCTTTCTTTCCATTCTTTCCTTTCGCTTATCTTCTTTTCCTCGCTATCTGTCATTTAGTCTCTCGAGTCAATACGACCTCGAGTCAGCACATAATCGCTCTCTTTTAATGACATTTCAGTTACGGATAAGTTCAATTCAATTCAATTCTGCTTTTCCGACGCGACATCGGCGAACGGAAAAGCTCGTGATTTTACGGACAATACGGGAGGCCAAGTTGTTATTGCCTTTGCACCTTGACACGATTTATTATCACGATTGCTTATGCACCGGTATCCAACGTGCGTCCGTTTGCCCGACATTTCTCGTCCTTTGCATCGTAGTCATGATTCCATTTTACTGCACAATCGTAAAAAAGTGCTTTCCTATAAACTACTGTTAGACGTAACAGATGTAATGTAATCCAGAGAAATATATTCTTTTTTTTCCTTACTTTAATTTTTTCTCGCAAATGTTTGATATTTCAAACTCTTTACAATCGTCGTTTCCACTTTCTTTATTCAATCAACCATGAAGAGCTCCGATAATCGCACGAACTGGGATTTATACAGATTATTTAGATCTATGTTCGCCTCCGCTCGCGTGCGAGTTCATTCTTTTCGCACAAATCAATAAGATTAAATTTCAATCATTCGCGATACGCGACGGAATCCGCTTTCGCCGACTGGCTTATGACTCACGTGCTTTTTTATTTCACACGTGAGCGCTTTTGTCCACACGGTGTTTTCAATTACTCTGCAATCATTGCGGTATGCGTAGGATGGCGGAATGAAATGTGCAAATATCGAGCAATCTTTTTATTACTACGTACTAGCGTAAAAAAAAAAAAAAAGAAATCTCCCTCGACGCGTGGACTTGTAATTAGAATCGCGATGATTACGATGCATCCACGAATCGAATTGATTTAACAAAGGCCAGCGCTTTCTCATTTCGACGATAAATGGCGGAACAAACGAAAGCGGCGGGACAGACTATTGATGCATCGGATTATTAGAGCGTGAATTGATAAATCCTGAAAGCTTTCGATTCTTTGGTCGAAACGTCAGGTGTATACTATCCCATTTCGGAAAATTTCACGTTTCGCGATGCATGACGTTATTCATCCGTGTAAAAATGCGCATCTAAATCGTTCTCATACATTAATTACAATTATAAGCTTGTGATTCGTTGGATCGTCTAAACAAAAAATACACAATACCCTCTCGTATGTGTCATATAATTTATAACATTAGTTATATGACAAAAATATATCATTGATCAGATTGTTAATTAAACAAAGAAGACATTTTAAAAAGAGATATGTAAAGCATCCTTGTTATATGAACCCATATAATACTATTATCCTGCTCAGACATCTGTAAGCATTGTTCCTACGAGAATAAACTGTCGGGTTCGCCGTGTCGCTGGTTATCCATTAATTATCTATTACTTGGCCGTAATTAGCTCAGCAGTTCTGACCTAATTCCGAATAGTCGTGCATATCATGTGCTTCTATCGATGAATCATAAGCTGGACAAGTTCTAACAGTTGCAAAAAAAAAAAAACGGGGGAAAGTAAGATTAAACTGTATATCTCACATTTTAATTAACCTCCTTCTTCACCGCTTCCTTTTCATTATATCATATTTTAAATAACTCAACATGCATTATTCTCGGTACTGCGTTTCTTATCATTGTTTATTGCAAGAAATGTTGTAATATAAAAATCCGACAATTATTCCATTCCCTAATATTTATATTCGAAATAAATAAAATTATAGAGCGAGGCTTCTTATAATCGCTGCGTAAATAAAGAATCGTATTCGAGCGTATCATTGATGATACGAACAATCGTGTATTAAAATCCACCGAGAGTCCCTGGGCAAAATCAATATGGTCCAATGTATGCTAGTCACGGACTTCTCGGTTAGTCATTAGTAAATCCGACGCGATATATGCAGTCTCTCCCAGCGGTTTCTCTCCCCTGGCCAGAGGCGATGCTCTCTCACAGGGCGATTAATTTTGCCGGAAAATGCGAACCGATTGCGAGAAAACGATTGGTTAGTAAAGCGCGTCGGGCGAAATGTCGACTCGTCCGTCGCGAACGCGCTATTGCAGCAGGTGGCGTGGTTTTGCATGAAATTAAAAATGTATTGTCCTCGTTTGCATAAGAAGCCCGCGCGCTGTCGGTGTTTGGCGTGCGGGTGACGTCAACCGACGGATGTATTGGATTATTCAGAGCGTTGGAAGAACGTTAAAATGTGGCTTCGGGATAAGCGCCGTAATGCGCGGAGCGTTCTTTGCATAAATTAACGTGGAAATTAGGGAAATTAGCTTTTACGAGCGAGATGAAGCACGTGCGCGAACGGCTCTCTCACAGCTCGGCGAGAGTAAGAAAAATTTCGGAAATGCGCGACTAACACGAGGACACTTAATTGTGATTTTCATTTCTCGCGGTTGCGACGTTAAAAAATGAATGCAGCACTTTATAGAACAGTTTACAGAAAGGATTATTATTAATACGCGCACTTAAACATCCGCGCGATTATCAGCCCCTTTATGCGATTCTCTGTTTCTTTCTAGACTCAATTATTCACGGCGATACAAAATATGCAATTTAAATGCTAAAACTTGACATCACTTACACGTTCACATCTAAATACTAAAACTTTATTGCTTATAATTCTGGCCGATTGTAGATTATTAAAATGTAAATGAGGTCCAAAATTTTCCTAATAAACGAAAAGAAAGAGAGAGAGAGAGAGATATATGCAAGCTGAATAAGTATGTATGAATCCTGGTGGAATATCTATACATCGAGAGTACCAATTAAAATTTAATTATGCGAGTGGCTTTGCTTCTCCTTTCCTTTCGTCTCCCCAGGGATTTCGATATAGCTAATAAAATAGCACTATTCTAAACCGACGCGCGCTTTATCGCGTAACTCTCAAGTACAATTTATTTATAATCTTACACTAGTTTTTACTTTCGCATATCTGCATCACATTAAACCAAAAGATTGTTGTGCAAAGATAATTATTTTAAAATATAATAAGCGATTAATTGAAGCGATTAATATCCAAGCTTTCTAGATAAGTGTAAACGAAGATTAAAATTGCGACTAACAAGAAGAAAATACTAATTGTAAGATCTCATCCGATTAAATATTTGCGTGCACCATCTTTTCCCACCTCTTTGCACAAGGTTTACCTCGAAGCAAATATTATCGCCAAGATATCGCCTTCTATTCTCAATAATGCCGCATTTATCCCGCAGACGTAATGTCTCGGTACGGAAGCATCCAAAGTTATCCGGGCTAACCCAGTTCGCGCGCACGGGGATCGGGAATCTCCGGGGATAAACTCGGGTGTCGGCAAGATAACCCCGAAGTGTCGAGGGTAATGGCGTCTCTTGGTGGTCCACTCTCTCTCTTTCTCTCTCTCTTTCTCTTCGCGGCCTTTCAGATCTCTTTCGCTCGCCAAGTCGAAAACTGCTTCGGTGAAAGCACTCTCGGCGGAGTTACTCACCGTTTCTGTTATTGGGCGGGCATGTAGTTTTTTTACGAGTCTATCACGAGCCTCAAAATCCTCGAACTAAATTGGATCCCTTCAGGTTGACGAGAAGAAAGAGAATTTCGATACTCGGCCGCGGGCAAATCGATTTTTCTCAGATTGAATTAAAATGGCTAATACGTGCCAGCGAATACGTCATTTTAAGGCCATAATAAATATGTAATAAAGATAAGAAAACATATTTATATATTCTAAAGAATAAAAATTAATAATATCACAGAGAGAGAGAGAGAGAAATAAAATTTCTCATGTTTTCTTTTCAATTTAATTTTCACGGGTCTTTGATTTTCGCGATAATAACGACACGAACTCATCGTTGCGACTGAACACGATGCCCCGGAGAAAATTACGACGCGTTTACGACGGCAAAGCCGAAGCGGATATTTTACTGCAGAAGGAAAAGCGGAAAAACGAATAAAACAGGAAATGTCCCGCCTAGTTTCCGCCGTATATACCCGGCTTATATTCTGTAAACGTACCGAGATATATGGCCTCCGTGGAAAATCCGCGTCACGTGTACGACGGAAATACGACGGTACGACGATCGCGCAATTATAATCATCGTTTCAGCATAATTCCGCAGAGACAAGGCGTTTACGGAGCGCCACGTCGTCATTAAACATTCTCGATTCCTCCTCCGAGGATAGAGAGGGAGTCTCGCGGGCGCCATCAGGTATCTGCTACATATGCGCACGTGCGCGAGGAAAGCGTTGCATTAATGATTGTGCTTTAGCATGAGCTACAGATGAATGAGCGTAATCTACCTTGAGTTAAGTGTTATATCATATGCAGAATTACCGAGCCGTGTCACGTCACGTACTCGCAGCTCGCAAACGATCTTTTATCTTATCTTCGTCTAGAGTTATCGTGTTAATTTATCAGAACGATGTTACGCAATCTTGTAATTATTTGTTCCAGTATATTAAAAGTGTTAAAAATATTTTTTAATATATTTTTTCGAGCGTATCTCGCGAGTTGAAGACGCGTTGAACTTAAAATAGACGCTCGAAAGGATCGTTATTACCTAACCGCGGAAATTCGTATAGCCAACGTTCATGCTAATATTGCGGTTAATGGATGAACTATGTTCTGAAAATTAGCGTTAAATCGGTACTCAGAGTTAACATTGACAAACTTGCATAACGCTGCAGCCTTGTTATAACTTTCACAAGCACCATTGCTCGTCCATCTCGAAGAGCGCAACCATCACGTTGAAAACGCACGCGCCTGTAATCGCTTCGATAACATCTGGACTTCGTGGGGATAATACAATGGCGCAGTTGAAATATAAAGCCGGGAGCAATGCTGGAACGGAAGGCTGTTAAAGCCAGCTCGTTTCGACGTTTTGCGAGAGCGACCGATGTGCGTTGGTGCGGCTATTACTACCGAAAATATCACCTTTTACGCTATCGCGTTTAAGCCGGTAATTTCCTCTTTATCATTCATCTAAAGTTTTATCGAAATAAAAATGACGAGAGACGAACGATAATTCGTTGTACGATTCTCGCGAAGCGATTATCTTTCGAAAAGTTCTTTTCATCTAGTTATACACTGCTCAAAGTATAATTTTATCTATAATGAAATTCTATGACCGATCCATCCCCGGTATCGACTGGTGCTACCAGTACGTAATGGTATTAGTTTCGCGAGCGCCTGTTTTGAATACCAAGAGATCTAATGCACTTTATCGGCCGACCGTTATCGGGATATCTTCGTAGTCGAGACTCGTCAAAGTTTGACCGATATCGATAATCAAATTGGTCCGTGGCTATACATCAGGGCCACCCCTACGACTTTGTTATCGTCATTGATATCTATTTTAATGATATTGGCTAAAGACGACGGAGGATATACTCCAATTGATAGAAACTAGAAATTTAGCAAGATATTCAATAAACCGATAACCGCATTGCTCTCGTATATTCCAATTTATCTTAATGGAATCGCGATTTTCATTAATTAAGAAGTAGAAAAACTGAAATATATATCTCACACAACACACGTAATACATAAATTCTCAAGTAAAATATATATTTTCATACATTATACGTGTACGTACACGTGCATTGAAATAAACAAATCGCTCGATTAAACCGAATTGGCGCGTGAAAAACACATATGTCGATCGAATAAAAAAATAATTAATATAAAACAATTTCACTAATTGTATAATTGCGATTATCGGTGCAATCGCGCGAACAAAGTGTATGTCGTTGCGCCAGCGCGTAATTTGATCAACGATGCTGTTCCACTCAAGCAGATCTTTTTACATGTATCGTGTATCTCGTACAAATGATACGGTACGTCGTAAAAGGACACTTTGTCGAAAAATTGATTTAATAAACTCGCGCAAACTCGAGCTCTTCGATTAATCTCAAGTTCCAACGAGTCGCGAAATTCGCTATCAGCGCGATCATCCCCGAGTGCTACTACCACGAGTGTTTCGACATTACGATAGACGTACGTCGTATTCCGATTTAGTCCGGGATGTTCCTCATCCGCGTTCTGTGGACGTCGCGGTTAAAACATCGCGCGATAAATCAATGGCGGATGTCTCGCGCCAGCGAGAACGGGGGG
>NW_021851188.1:255954-258143 GCF_003651465.1 Formica exsecta
TTTATCGAAATATATATATAGTAAAATTTATTTTATAATAATAAAATTCTCTCTCTTTTTCTCTCAAATTCTTTCTTTATCCAAATCTAATATTTCAAGTAGAACGAACGACTACTTTCAACATCTCGAGAGATCAAGATACGTCAGCGAGATGGAAAAGAATAATTCAGCGTGCAGTTGGCGCCAGATGGAGACGCTAGGATGTTAGCAAATTTCGTACTCCGGCAAATACTGTAAGACGATTGGCAGTTCGTTTGAATATCCCGGGAGTTTAATCTTTAATGCCGTCGCTGTCCTCTCGGGGTGATGAAAATGAGATTACAAGGCAGTCTCGTACAATTCAACGGGTTCGCAGCCTCCGTTCCCGGATAGTTCGCTGCGAGGTTCTACTGCGTGTTGGGAGTTCATCTCTCTCGGTTTCTCCTCTTTTTATCTACGCATTGGAGGAAATTCTCGTCTCGCGGAGACATTCGTATGCGAAAATGTTCCGCGTTCGCGTAAGTAGGTCATGAGCAAATATACATATATTCTCGTAATTAATCGCACTCGTGCGATCGATATTAACTTCCCTCTTCACTTGTATCAACAGTAAGCTCCGCTACGGGTCGTTTGTTCTTGTCAACCGGGCTAATCTACCGGCCTGCGTTACGGGCATTATGGATTTATGCCGCCCCCTTCGCATCATCTCGTTACAGCCTCGTATTCCTTGCGGTTGCTCCCCCCCCCCCCCCCCTCCCTCCAGTTTCCACGCCGCCGGTTTCCCCTTTCGCCGATTTCGGCTCCGGGGGCTCGGAATCGTATTCGCGATATATTCTTATTTGCGTTCGTTCCGCCAGAACGAGAGACTCTTGGGATACAAATGTTTCACGAAACGTATAGAGAATTCTATCGGAGTTGTATCTTCTATCAGAGATAAGATAAGATGATATATATATATTTTGTTTTATCGCGAGACACATCATTCATGTTCCCGTTACAAGTAGTGGAATTTGATTCGTATATTATATAATATTGGAGATGTGATAATATAAGAAAATTAAGACGAGCAATATTTCTTTTCGATTTATCTAATGAAATACTTCAATATACATGCATATCTTATTTTGTCATGTCAGGATATTAAACAGAGTTTAAGAGAATACAATAAATGCAATTTCCGCTATGATATCTTCGCTATTTTTCTCGACAGTTTCAATACTATATATTCCTTTGAAAAGAATTAGATTTCAGAAGAATGCTCGTCGAAGTGGAATTCAGTCTCGCTCGGAGGATTTTCGCGTACGAGGACGGTGTCGCGAGAACGGATTAGAACCGGTGTCTGAAGGCACGACGTTGACGAAAATCTTTCATGAAAGCTCGGAAAAGAGGGCGAATATCGTGCAACGTGAATCGTTTCCATCATCGGACTTACCGTCGCGGATCTACTCGCGTGTATTCCCCGCTCGCTTTTCCATCGCATCGGCTGCGAAAGAAATATAGCTCGTACGAGGTCGTCGTAGAAACCTCGCCGACCTTGCCGATGCCCGGGTTAAGGTCGCGATAACCATTAATGTTGGATCCATCTGTCCGAGACGTCATTTGGACGCGACGCATATCGACGTAAAAATACAGCGACGCGTGAAGAGACTACTAATGGCTCATGCGGGCAATTTTTTTGCACAATATACTCGTTATTTTCGTGTTACATTGTCACATAAGCTATTTACGTGGATGTGCTCTATTCACGTTGATCCATTATGCATTACTTATGTACGTTAATGGCAAATTTTTACACCTCACATCAATAAAAATTGCAAGCACTCTTGCATGTTTTATTCTATATTTTTATAATGCATACACACTATATAACGTTTTTATGTTATGAAATATTTATTATATTCTTGATAGTAACCTAAGGAAATGTCTCGATGCTATTGCGAATTATCTGGTGTTCGTGATATAATGTTATTTGATTATTATATACAAAATATCGGTTTTGTATAAATGTTTTTCATATAATTTCCGAGAAAAGATCGATTAAAATGACATCAGTTATATGTGTTAACATTCATTTCGTTTTCGTTATTATTTATCACTGAGTTTGTTTTATAGCTTGAAAATTAATAATTATTTCTGTATAATTGAAGCATGAATTTGCATAAAATATTTATATCATTTTAATTTAATATTTAATGTTTATCGAAATATAT
>NW_021851188.1:258449-259872 GCF_003651465.1 Formica exsecta
CTTTCCCTTAAATGAAAATTATATTACCTATTATTCGCGCAGTAATAAATCATAAAAATGTTACAATTCGCATAACATATGAATCTTATTAAAACTAATATTATTTATTATTATAGAAAAAATCTCTCGTTAAAAAGTATAGAACAGATATTAAGTATTCGCGTAGTAATAAATTGTAAAAATGTTACAATTCGCATAACAAATAAATTTTTTTAAAACTCATCATTTATTATTATTAAAAATATTTCTCGTTAAAAATTGTGGGACAGATATTAAGTATCAGCTGATCGATGATTTCACTTAAATTGTTTCGCAACCGTTACGCGGATCGTCTGCACAGTCTATGAAATTCTTCATCACAGACTACGGAAACTATGTACCAGAACAGAGTTGCCGAGTGAAGGAGTCTGGAAGAGCTCATAAATTTTACGGGCACGTTTACCGAATGCTACGGAATTCTCTCGACGGTTTATGCACTGCCCAAAGGGGAAATGCGTGTTACGTCGATGGTCGGAAAAAAGAACAAACGACCCAAGAAACGAGTAACGTACCACTTCGTTGTTTCGTCTAATAGCTACTCTTACGATAGTTTTACGAAACAACGTTGCTACTATTGTACAAATAAAGCGATTTGAAAAGATGCCTCAACAAGATTCATAGAACTATATTTTCATCTTTTCATATTTATTTCTTCAATCTCTATTCATTTTCGCGTTCAGAGAATATTTTACTTTATAAAAAATGTCTTCCGAGAATTTTTTAATCATGTAAAATACGTAAATAAAAATAAAAAATCGTATTAATATAATATAAATCATATAAATTACTTTCTTTATCTCTCATAAAAAATGATTAAAGATGCGTCTTTCTTTTAATTTATTTAAAAATTTGGCAATTGTTCTATATGCGCATAAAAAAGTTTTAATTGTTCTTTAATTGCTTATATTGAAAGTCAATTTTAATTACTGCTACTATTGCGTAATACAATTACCGTTTTACGTCATCGAGTTCAACAAAATAATTAGCCGCGAGGAGAATGGTCCATGGAAAGAAAACAAATTTCCTTATTTCTGCGATTGCATAGCGGAAAGGAATTATATATCAGCGGTAAAAGCGGAGCAACCACGCGAGTCCTTCTTTTTGTATTTTACTGGCAAATGACGCAGAGATCTTAATCGCGGTAACGAACTTGTCAAGTTGATCGCCACGTGTCCGCAAATACGAAAGAGTTTATAGCCCCAAACAAAAAAAGCTCATCGTTCACTGTCACGCGGTATAGTCTGAATTCTGGCTATGGTTGCGACACATACAATATCAATGATGGTTCTCGCGCGTAGACAGGCAAAAAAATAAAGAAATACCCGCCTTCAGTGTGTTGCCACGTGCGGGATTGTAATAACGTGCTAGAACGCCCGCCGACGCT